>NC_083344.1:110292599-110551132 GCF_019175385.1 Lycium barbarum | reverse complement strand
ACAAGAGCGTAAATTTGGGGGTGCGTGAGTTGCATAGTCGAGAACTAGATGTGTTAGGGGATCAAATTTGAGAAAAGTGTTTTAAAAAATAATAATAATAATAATAATAATAATAATAAAAATAATAATAATATTAATGTCTCATAAAAAGATTGTAAATGCTAATAAGAATAAAATCACATCTTATTCATGAGTTGAAGAATGAATAGAATGGACATGAAAAGAAAGGTCAAAATCTGAAGTGTCGAGGAGGATGAGTCACTAATTCCCAAATGAGTATCCTACCCGTCCCCGAGCCTACATTACAACCCAAGAACAAGTCCTATAGTGATCACAACGGAACCATCCGAAAGTGTTAGACATTGAAATTAAAGACAAGCATATGGTATCTGCACTTGTAAATCATGAACTTCTTTGTGATCGTGAGTGCTTTCTATTCTCATCCATCCTTGTCCCGATTCTTATCGCAAAATTGTGTGTGGGACATTCTCTAATCTAAGTAAGGGCATAATGGTGAATACTCGCGCGCATAAATGCTTCTGATAAAGTGATGTCATTGATTGAAGCGTCATGGTCAATTCTAATAAGTTATTATGAAAGAACCTTGTTTGGGAATGAGGAAAGAGAGAGTTGATTTGAAAAATTCACATGCCAGTAGTGATGAGCAAGCATCATTGTAGTCACTTTTACTTTATTTTTAGCATAGTTGTAGTTTATTTTGTGGTTGTTTTGTCTGACTCTATTGAGGACAAGCAAAGATCCTAACTTGGGGGTGTTGATGTGTCGCGGATTTGTGGCACATTCGACGCCTTTTTACTATGAATTTTGGATGTTTTCAAGTAAGTCTGGTTCTTGTTAATATATTTTTGTTGTGTTTTAGGAAAAAAAATATCCCAAAAGCAAAAACAAAGAACAAAGGAAAAATTGGCTAGAAATGAAGAATCGACGTCCCGAATGATGGGTGTTATGTAATGGGTGTCTAACATTGTGTATATATATAATGGGTTGTGATGTGTTCTATTATTTCTCACATTCATTGTTAGTTAGTGGTTGCAAACACTTGCTTATGCACAAACCCTAGTTTATTTAGAAAGATGAACTAGGGTGTGATTTGAAATAATATAACAAGGACTCGGGGCGCTAACCCTCATTTAATGAACTCACTTAGGGATAAGATGAGTTCTACTTGGCATATTTAATTGATCTTACTTACAACTTTTCTATATTTGGGAAAATCATGAAAAGAAATACTTTCTAACTATTGAAAAATATTAGAAAGTGCATTAGAGATTAAGTGCATACAAAACCCCAACCCATTAGAAATATATCACATTGATATCCATAGCATAACATCTAATCACCGCGGGGACACAACTTTGGTTCTCCCAATCCAAACAAATTCCAAATACTTCAAAATAGCGAATACAAACCAAATCTCTCCTCTATACTATTCGGAATAAAATTAAGTTTCTAGAGATTAGTTACATAAATAATTAGTACCTTTTTCTCTCCATATTCCCTGTGGGATTCGACCCCAACCTTGTTTGGGTTACTATATTTGACAACGTCGGCTTTAAGCCATTAATAGGTATAATTTGAGCGTATCAATATGGGAAAACAAAGAACTGGAGCATAATGAAAATCGAAAATGCACCTTTTCGACATCGCTTCAACATTTGGCTGACGGTCCAAACCTAAGGTGACGTTTGGATTTAGTTTTAGGAATTTTTACATGGTGTAGCTAACATATAAGTGGTATTTAAATATAATAAATTTACATTAATTTTATTACAAACCGTAGATATAAGATATTTGTAATTAAAATTTGTAGCTATATTTTTTGTGTTTCACGTGTATTCAAATACACCGTTCCAAAATCTGAAATGTATTTGAATGACCATATTTTTGGGCAAACTAGATGTATTTGACTGTATATGTTGTTTGACTGATCTATATACATATGTATTTGGCTGACTATATATTGGCAAAGTAGAGTATTTGACTGTATCTGTTGTTCAACTGATCTATATAAATATGTATTTGGCTAACTATATTTTTGGAACTGTGTATTTGAATTCACCTGTTACACTTCGCCTTTCACATACGTTAAGGTTCCGTCTTAAGACAGTTGTTGTAGGCTAGTATTGGGAATCATTGGAGAGTTACGTTTAAGGTTTATGGGTGTATCTCGGAGATGTATAAATTCTTAAACATGTTTGGAAAAGAGTGCAAAGGTTAGACGTTAAACGAATTGAAAAGAATACGTTTAGTCGAAAAATCGAAAAAAGGCACTTCCACGGTGGGTTTCATGGTCCGTGGAATGTTACACGACCGTGAAAAGAAGGCAGCCACCACCGTGAAATGGTGGAAGTGGTGAGGAGCTTCTGGAACAGTTTCACAGCCAGTGTAATATTTCAAGGTCGTGAAAGTGTATCGTGAAATTGAGGCGGTGGAGATTTTATTCCTTGATTATATTAAAGGGGCACAACTTGGGGCTTATATTTTCACTAAAAACATATCCCTAGTGACCCTATAAGCTCTCTCAAACACTCCAAAGCATTACAAGAGAAGGGCAAGCTCTAAATCCTCAACTAGTTCATAGAAGGTGATTGTTCTTGCTTCTACTTGGAGTTGTTGTGAATTTGGTCTTGAAGCAAGTTGTGTGAGTTGAAGTTCTTCAAGTATAAGGTATGTTATTCATATTATTACTTATGTTGATTTGGTTTGGAGGTTTAGCAAATCTTAATGTGAAGAGAATCATAGTAGAGAAGTCATAAGGTGTTTGTGAAGTTGATGGCTATGGATTGATTTTGAAAGGGAGCTTTGGATTGGTTTTAGTCTAATATGAATGTAATCTTTTGGCTATGGTATTTTTGATGTTGTTATTGATGTTTGGGAGTTGTTTTAAAGTTTGGTGGAAGTAGGTAATAAAGGGGAAATGCTGCCCAAATTTCGTTAGCTCACCTATTAGTTTAGTTTGACCTTATAAGTATTTCAACGACTTAACCTTAGTGTAAATCATCTTGAATGTAGATTTACAAGCTTGGGAGGATAGACGTTAAGTGGTTAAGTAGACAACGAGGTATGTTAAGGCTGTCCCTTTTTTTCTCATGGCATGATCTTATTGATACGAACTTACACAAATGATCTCCATAGTGACCCTATTCTTAGAAATACTAGAAGCTTATGTTTCTTGATGTTCTTATGATATTATTGATCCTTGTCTCATGATTATTGATCTTGTCTTATGGTTATTGATCTTAGTTATTGTTTTTTATCTTATCTTGTGGTTATTGATCCTTCAAAGTGAGATATGCCGACGATAATAGTTCCATAATGGAAATCGGAGGTTTACCGACCTTACATCACTCCGATAGAGTCATAACGTTTCTTTGAGCTCTCATGCATGCTTTATATATATATGTAGCTATTTTCTGACACCGAGTCGCGCTATAGTCAGCCAGATACGACACCAATTGTGCACATCACTGCAGTTGGGTACGGATAACACCGAGCCTATTATGGCCGGGTACAGATGACACCGAGCCTATTATGGGCGGGTACGGATGACACTAAGCCTATTATGGCCGGGTACGGTATTATGATATAAATGTATATGTATGTAAATGTTTTTTTTAAAATGAAAGCATGCATGTTATCCGCCTTAAGAGGCATTCAGATGTACAGGTTATCTCTCTCTTATCTCATGTTATTTCTATATCTTTATTATGTTGTTCTTTATGCCTTACATACTCGGTACATTATTCGTACTAACGTCTTTTTGTTTATGGACGTTGCGTTCATGCCCGCAAGTTAACAGGGAGACGGTTCAGACCCTTAGGCTGCTATCTCAGCGTTGTATAGGAGCACTCCACTTGTTTCGGAGTAGCAGTTCAGCCTAGTATGATTCTTTGTGTACATATGGGCATGGTGGGGTCCTGTCCCGTCCTTATTATGTTATGCACTTCAGTAGAGGCTCGTAGACAGATAGGATATGCACAGTTAGATGTTCTATGACCTTCTCGGTCCATGTTTTGTTTTATCATTTTGATAGCCTTGTCGGCTTGTATACTTGGGTTCAGCTTGATGACATATATATATATATATATATATATATATATATATATATATATATATATATCTTTTGGGCTTGTATCCTTACAGCTTATGATATCTATTTGTTAGCATTATGACCCATTCAGATGTGATTATGTGATGCGTGTATGTTATGTGGTGCTCAGTAGGTTAGCTCTGGGTGCCCGTTATGGCCCTCCGGTTAGGTCGTGACAAAAGTGGTATCAGAGCAGTTAGTCCTAGGGCTTTCTGCGAGCCGTGTCTAGTAGAGTCTTGTTTATGGATGTGCAGTGCACCACACTTATAAACAGGAGGCTGCAGGACATTTAGGAATATTTCTCTTCTTTCTCATCTTAGATCGTGCGATAGAGCCATGTTGTAAAATTTTCTTTTTCTGACTGTGCGTTATGATTTCAGTAATGCCTGTGACGAGGAAAGCTTCAGCGGCCCAGAAGGGCAAGTCAGTGGCAGGTAGGAGAACTGGACGAGTACCGCTTGTAGATGTTGAGGAGGGCGAGTCCTAGAATGAGGTTCCATCTCAGACCTCTTATACTCTACTCGCTCCAGAGGATCCTGGAGGAGCTCCAGCCCCAGCCCCAGCTCCAGCTCCAGCACCCCTTGTTCCTCCACCTGATGCCTCGACTCAGGAGATGCGAGAGGCTATCCGGTTGTTGACTCAGTTGGTGGCCGCTCAGGCCCAGCGTCAGGGTACGGGTTATGGTGATAGGGTTGTGAGTGTCAGCGTTCAAGGTTTTATTAAAATAGACCTTCCAGAATTCTTTGGGTCAAAACCAGATGAGGACCTGTAGAATTTTATAGATGGATGTTGAGGACGTTGCGGGTTATGCATGCTTTAGACACTGAGTCAGTAGAGTTGGCTTCCTATAGATTATGGGATGTTGCTGTTCATTGGTATGAGACTTGGGTGTCCTAAAGGGATTAATGCACCCCCACCCGTGTGGAAGGAGTTCGCAGATGCCTTTTTTCGACATTATTTGCCGCCAGAGATTCAACGAGCCCGAGCTGGTAGGTTCCTGAACCTTAGATAGGTGAACATGAGTGTTCGGGAGTACAGTCTTCGGTTTAATTCTTTGGCTAGATATACTCCGGCTATTTAGCTAAGATGGAGGATCGTGTTTACCTGTTTGTGAGTGGTTTGGGACCACACTTGACTGACAACTGCATGACAGCTTCTCTTCAGACAGGTATGGACATTTCTCGCATTCAGGCGCACGCTCAGACTCTTGAAGAGCGTAGGCAGCAGCGGAGAGCCGAGCGTGAGCATGATAGGGGTCATAGTAAGAGAGCCAGATCTTCAAATGCTGTTAGTGAGTTTAGAGGGGGTCAGAGGCAGAGCCCATTCAATCATTCTGGTTTCTATAGCAAATGGACAAAGTTGTAAACCACTAGAGGTCATTCTCAATTTATGTTCTTGATCACTATTGTCCGAGTCAAAGGACCAGTTCATACTAAATATACTATAAATATTTATGTCGTTATAAATTATGTGATTAAGGGTAGTTTAAAAATATTAAAGTCAACTTATTTAAAATGAGACATATGGAGTACAATAAAACGTACTTCTCATCAGTTATTCGTTCCAAAATGACATCCTTGCTCTGTATTTACTAACATCATCTGGAAAAAAATCAAATTCAAACACAAAATCATCCATTTCTAAAGGAAGCTTAGAGTAATTTATCAATTTTCTATTTGTTCTACTTCTTTTCTCCTGCCTTTTAGTAATTAACAAGAACTCTCTGTGTTGAATTTCTCGCTCTTTGTATAACAAATTTGTGGCAATGCATTTCACTTTTAACTCGTTTATATGTTACTTTTGAGAAAATTATAATCGTTTCAGTTGTGATTTTTTTTATTTTTTTACTTTGTTGACGTATTTTAATATTTTACTCAATTTACAAAAGAAATTAAAAGATCTTGCGTTTAAAAATTTAAAAAGGATTACTCGTACCCTCCCCTTAAATAGTATGGAGCATTATTTATTGGCAAACTTACTCAAATGACTACCTTATTGTAGTTTCCTACCATTTGTAGCTATCCTTTTAAATATTACCATTTGTAGCTACATTTTGGCAAAATAGTATATGTTTGAGAACAAGGTAAAAAAAAAACATGATCCTTGATTTTAGCCTTTAATGGTGGAGCTATTAAATTAGATATTAATATATATTTTTTTGATGTATTTTAGTGATTTTTTTTTATGTATTTCAGTGATTTTTTTTTTTTTTGCCATAATGTATTTCCATGTCTTTTTTTTTATGTATTTCAATGATTTTTTTTTTATGTATTTTACTGATTTTTTTTTTGATGTATTTCATTGGCTTTTTTTGATGTATTTCAAATACATTATGTACATTCCAACTACTATGAAGCCAAATATATTCAAATTTTCCTGTATTTAAATGGATTTCAACATATACATTCAGATACAAGACCAAAAAATTCAAATACATGACAAATACATTCAAAACAATAATGTGTTTGGCTATTAACAAAATACACTAAAAAATGCACTCAAAAATACAAAGACAAATACATTAAAAAACAGTGTATTTGTGAGATGCAGATTTTTTAATGTATTTGTATTTCGCTTTTAACAAAACACATGGCCAGATCTGAGACACTACCACCACCAAAAAACCCTAATCTCTCCAACACCACCAAAATCCTAATCTGAGACACCACCATCACCAAAAACCCAAATCTGAGACACCACCACCACCAAAAATCCCTAATCTTTCCATCACCAACAAAACCCTAATCTCTCCACCTCTACGTCATCTTCTCCGCCGCCATCTCAAAATCAGTCCATCACCGCCGCCACCAACAATGCACACGGCCAGATCTGCAGAGTGAAAAAAAAAAAAGGGTGAGCACAGAGGGAGACGGAGAAGAGAGAGAGGGGCAGCGGAGAGAAAGAGAGGGGTGAGCACAGAGGGAGAGGGAGAAGAGAGAGGGGGACGGTGCGGCCATGGTGGTGGTGGTTGAGAGAAGGGGAGAGAGATTTTTTAGGGTTTTGAGAAATGAAAAATCTGAAATAGGTAGTGATTGAGAAAAAAGAAAGATATATGTGTTTGGGTATGTATTTTTTTATATAGCTACCATTTGTAATTTAGAAAAGTTAATTAGCTACTAAATATAATTAAATAAAAGGATAGTTAATATTACTAATTAGGTCTTAAAAGAAGCTACAATGAGTAAAAATTTCTTATTTATTTACCATTACGAGCTTTAGTAGGATCTCTCCATCCTTAATTAGAGGTTAGTTCAAGCTTTGTGTATGAAAAAACAACATGATATAGCGCGCTTCCCCTTTAATGAACCTTAAGCGGTGTACTCGAATTAATCGTAATCCCTAAACGAGTATCATTTTGGGATGAAAGAGAAAAAGGAAGCAGAATTATTTAGCTCATATACTTGGTTAATTTTGAAACATTTGCTTGATCCTCCAAATGAAAATCAAACGGTCAAAAGAGTTGTAATTTATAAACATATAAAGTTGTAAGCATAATACTACTTTTTAGATTAGAAGGAGATAAGTTTAAAACATCAGAGTGCATTCGTTTCTGTATGCTGTTCCTATTTCACACTAGTAAATTTAACCGCGCTCGCGCGGCAACAATAATATTAATAGTAAATTTCGATAAAGATGAGTAGGCTAAACATGAATTTAAATATGTATTGAATAAAATATCTTCTGCACTCTTGAAATTTTTAACTTAGAAAGAAGAAAAACAATCAAAGTAGAAAAGAATATAAGAAGAATGCATGCCAAATCGCTTTTTTCATTGTCTGACTTAGCCTAGACACATATGAAATTGTCTTTGTTAGAGAGCACTTTACTTTTAATATGAAGTTAATCAGGCTTTAATAAAATTATTGAACACCAAAAAAATGAGTGAATCAGTTGTCAAACTGAAAATTTTCTATTGTAGTTCTACTTCTCCTTTTCATTGTTTTCCATTTTTCTTTCTTTATTACTCCCTCCGTCTCAATTTATGTGATATAATTTAACTGGGCACAGAGTTTAAGAAGTAAAGGAAGACTTCTGAATCTTGTGATCTAAAATAAGCCAAAGATATTTATGTGGTTATAGATCATCTCGTTAGGCGTAAAAGGTAAAGTTTAAAGTTAAATTCATATCAAATAAGGAAATGTATCATTCTTTTTTTAACAGACTAAAAAGAAAAATGTATCACATAAATTGAGACAGAGAAATTACTTTGTATTCCCCTTCTAACATTTCATCTACCTCCTTTATTCACTCTTCCTCCCTTTTATCCTCTTCTTTCATTCTGTCCCACTCCTAACTGTGACTCTTCCTCCTAATTTCTGGCAAATGCCAATATTAGATTCTCCTAGCATTTTATTATTTCCATAGTATAAATTCAACACATAACTTTAGTTGAAAAAAAAAAAAAAAAGAGGAGAGATCAGTACATACATACACAATAAAAGAGAGACTAAAAGGATTGAGAATCAAGTGAAAAATAGTATATGAAAAATATCGCTCCGTTACTCCGATTAACATGTTGCATCGCTATACTCGATCAAATTCATTGTTTCATTTTTATATCGCTATAATGGTCTACTTTTTCTTTTTGGCATAGCTCTCACTACAACACGAGGCATGTGTTGCTACAAAATATGTTGTAGCTAAATATGAAATTTTTCGTGTATAAACACTTTAGTCACAATATTTTTTTCCGTAGCATTCGTAGCAAAATATAGCGTAGCTAAAAGTTAGCTACAAATTTTACATGGTCCGTGGCTAAGGACTTACACTTATTGCTACGAATTGTTTTTTGTGTTGTAGCTGCGATGATAGAAATTTTTTGCCACGAAAAATATACTTATAGCAAGTGATTTTATTCTTTTGCCACGATGAACAAAAGTTGTAGCTATCTTCATATTGTAACCACTAGATGTTGTGTTGTAGCAAAAGATTTAATTTGTTTGCCACGCAAACTCAAATTGTATGGTTGTTCTATAGCTAAGTCTCGTGGCAATAGTACTCATATTTTATGAATTAAAAAATTCATAGCTATGAATTAAAGTATTTGCCACTAATTTTCTCATATTGTAGCTAAGAATTCACACTTTTAGCCATGAAATAAATAGCATTATAGCTAAAATAATCTTTATTTGCTATGGAAAGTAAAAAATTACAGTCCTGTTCTTCATACGTGGTAATTGCGAGAATATGTCTAGCTACGAATTCGAAAACTCATAGTTAAAATTCCTTACTTTTCTGTCACGATGAATAAAATTGTAGCAAAAGATTTTCTTTATTTGCTATGAAAATAAAAATGTGTATCCATGTTCTCATTCGTGTGGCAAATATATGTATTTTTAGAATGAATTCAAAAATATCATAGCTGTTAATTGAAAATTTTGCCACGAAATGTTAGCCTTATAATGTAAATGAGAATTCATTTTCGGCATGAAATTTATAGAGAAACAATAACTATTCATGTCTTCATTGATTTTGATGCTTCTGTCACTCTTCCAAAAGCTGCAATAATAATTAAAAAAATAAGAAAATGATACAATAAATTATTCGTTGAAAAAATTAAACTTTATTAATATGATATTTTTTTAGAGATCATATATTTACTGAATTAGTAATATGAAAAGATATAAATAAGCTACTTACGATTAGATTTGCATCATTTAATTGTCGACCTTGAGCTGCAACCATCATTCGAATTTTTTCTTCTCATCATTTACTCAAATCCGCTATCGTATTTCCTTTTCTTTCTTTATTTCTTCAATTTACACAGCTTCCCTTTTAACTTCTTCCACACGCTCGTTCGTTGCTTTTGTGATCGGTTCTAATTGCTTTATGAGTTGTACCTTCATTGGCCACCAAAATACTCACTAATATTTTTTCCGAGGTCATATGCATGGAGATATCCATCATTTTTATCATCATCATTTATAAAAATCTCCTTTTTCTTGCTGCTCTTTTAATTGATCAAATTGATCCTACAATAAAAAAATCATTGAAACATATATGCAAATATATACTTTTATGGAGATAAAAAGGAAAGCCACATTGAACTTAAAGTGGCATCTAATTGAAAGGCATCAACTTGTGTTCCTTGTTTTTCTCTTGCGAGATTCCATGAAAACTTCAACATGAGAAGAAGTTTATCATGTTTTTTCTCTACCTGTGAATATACATAATCATATCATTAGTTGAATTTAGATAATGAAATATAGTTTTTCTAACTTTGTTCAAAATATTATTTATAAGGTAAAATAGTTTTGAGATACAAAAATTATTTAAGAAACATACATTTCAACAATAAAAAACTAAAATTTTCTATTTTGTAAATGACATTTTATTCATTGATTACAAAGACGCTTTCACAAAATTCTGAATGAGACAAGAAATAAAAAAATAAAAAGAGTACAAGACCGTGGCTCATAAGAATTATAAAAAAATAAGACATACATTTCAAGAACAAAATATAATACTTTTTGTTTCTGTAAATGGCATTTTATTCATTGATTAAGAAAACACTTAACAAAAATGTGTGAATGAGACCAAAATAATAAAAAAAAAAAAAAAAAAAACGAGTACGAGAACGTGGCTAGTAATATCAATTAAAACTACTTTTGTTTTTTGAGTCAAATTTTGTCAAGCCATATTGGTTTCTTTGTCTGCTAATACTAGAAAGATCCTTTTTCTGCTTCATATAATGAACCTCTTTAGAAAAAATTAGGTGATGATAGAACATTAAAAGACGTGACACTATCTTATTGTTCATTCTAAATTTTGATACAGTGATAAAGTAAAAGTGCTTAGTAAAAATGGTATTCTTTATTAGTAGTCTAAAAACGATTCCTTTAGATTAATCAGATCCTCATCTCACCAGATCAAACCAATTTGTTTAAAACATAGGGGAAAACAAGTAAGAAAGCAAAGGATATAAAATTTACCTTAGATATATGTCTCGAGAGAAAAAGTTGAAATCAGGAATTGAGATGGAGAAGATGACGGTGCCATTTTTGTTTTATTTTGAGGGCTTAGTCTTCTAGGGTTTTAGGTCTCTTATCTCTTTAAAATAGGAAAATAAAGCTATGATTTAGGGTTAAAATTTTAGAGGGAAAAAAAGCTGGAGGGAACTCTTTTGTTTTTTGTTTTTTGTTTTTGTGTTGTCAATTACTTGTTCTTTTCAAATTTTAGGCATAGCTACGTTTTTTTCAAAATTAATTTCGTAATTTAGAGGTAAATTAGTGTAATCATCATGTTTCCCTCCTAAATCTTAATAATCAGAACAATAGAAAAAAATTAGGTAAAAAGTTTGTTAAAAAATTACATTGTAATTTGATAAAAAAAAAGTAATTAAATTTATCCATTTTATCTATAACTTATTAATTATTGAACATTGCTTGAAGATAATACTTTTTTGATATAAATTACGGTACAGGTTCACTTCTATGTTGGTTATATTAAATTGTCAATACTTAATAGAACTAATTATAATTAAATTTTTAATAACCATTAAGTAATTGAATTAGCAGCAAATCATAAAGTTATTGTCTTAATAGATCAGGTCCAAGGTAATGCACATAAAGAATACAAACGAAATTTCGAATTTAAATTATTAAAACTTAATACAACGAATTATAATTATTCAATAATCATTAAGTTATTGAATTAGTGGCTAATCATAAAGCTATTTTTTAATTAAGAAATTCAATTGTTGGACATAACGAACACAAAAGAAAGAATTTTGAATTTACAATATACGATTTATCCGGATCTAAAATATCGATTCCAACAAATGTTGAACTAAAATAAATTTTTGATGTCAAATGGTTTGTCATTTGAAATGAATCTATTATTTTGATTTGTTATTGAATACTGTAAGTATGCATACACAAAATTGTTGAAGCACAAGAGTAGGATGGCTTGAGTTGGGCTTACATACATATTTAGACATTGTTACCTATTTATCCAAATTATATTTAAAACTTACAATTACGAGTAAGATTGTGTGAAATTAAATTGAATCGAACTATTAGATTGATTAAGATATTGTTCCAATAATAAAGGTCCGACTCAAATAACTGTTCTTGAAGCACTTCTATGTTGGTTATATTAAATTGTCAATTAAATTAATTATATATAATCGAACAATTCATTAAATTATATTTGAAACTTACTAGTATGACCATGTAAAATTGAATCAAATTGAACAATCAACACCTTATTACATTAAATCGATAAAGGAATTATCCTTATTAAACACGTTCAAATCAAATAATAATTCTCAAAGCACTTGATCAAGATGAACTTGAGTGAGACTTAGAGTGTGTTCGAATTGACTTTTAAAAAGTTGTTTATAAGCTAAAAGCCAAAAGATTATAGATAATTAGTGAAGTTTTATAATTTAAATTCGATATAATTACTTAGTCAAACGTTATTAGATATAATCATTATTTACTCAAATTATATTTGAAACTTAAAAGTATTTCTGTAAAATTGAATTGAATTGAATCGAACTATGAACAACTACAATTACACTAAAATGTATTGTTTCAGTAGAATGGGTCGAACCAAATAACAATTTTTGGAGAACTTGATCAAGGTTAATTAATTAATCAAAGTTAATTACATATAACTCCTATTTATTTAAATTATGTATGAAATTACAAGATAATAAAAATGAACACCTCTAACTACACTAGTCCGATAAAGGTATTGTTTGATATAAGAGATCCGAGTCAAATAACAATTCTAGACGCAAGATGAAGCGCCTCAACACTTATGTCTAGCCCACACCAGGTAAAATGACTCACCTCACGCTCACGCTTTTTAAAGCACTGGTTAGATTCCTAATAAATTATATTCTAGTTATTTATTTTCAATGTCGATAAATTATTTAATTAATTTGGTCGGGATAAATTTGAGCAAAAGAAATTACAACTTGTGTTAAAAATAATTATTAGCTATGAAATTTGATGACAACAATAAATCTGTGGCTAAAAGATTAGTATTGATACAACAAATTTCAACTTGTGTTAAAAAATAATTGTTGTTGTTGTTGTTGTTGTAGTATCGATTTATTAAAATTGTAATATACGATAAAATCAATAACTTGTTTTGCTTATTTAAATTGCATATAATTAGATACAAGCACATAATTGTTAAACGTGATATAATAAGATATTCAAATTTAATTACATAAAATTAAATAGTTACTTAAATTATGTAGAATCTTACAAGTAATACTCTATTTGATGTAAATTATGATGTAATAGTTATGATCTAATAGATGGGCAATGAGTTTTATGATAATGAATAAATTGTTAAATTCGAAAAGGACCAAGCCATGGTAGCTTTTTTTATTTGGCTATATTAAATAAATATAACTAATTAGACAATGTAATCAAACACGAGCTTATAGGTGTTTAATTTTATATAATTAGTTATTTACACATTAATTAAATATAAATCAATTGTTTTTGTAATTGTGATTTTAACTCATAGGTAACTTAATAAAACTTACAATATAGTTGGGTTTTTTGTTTGTTATGGATTTAAATACTAACCGTATTAAATTCTTAATTCTTAGTGCCACAAGATATAAGCAAAATATATTCTTATATTCAACATAATTAGAAAAACATAGCTTTTTTAAAAAAAAAAAAAAAGAAATTGAAATATTATATTGTTATAAAGGAGATTTCATGTTATTTTTTTAGCGCCAAAATTGGCAACAAATTTCATTTTTCATCGAAAATTCATAACTAATTATATATTTCTGTTTTTATTAGTGACAATTTTGGAATTTTATCTAGATAATTAGTTACAAAATGTCATATGTGAGTAAATCTATTTATTTTTCTTTTTGTAGTGTTAGCATGTTCCTCTTAAGTAAATCTGAGCATGTCGTCATTTGTCAAAACTAAATGCACTAAAATTACCACAAAATTCTTTTGTATATGAGTATTTATTTAAATATAATTTTTTTAAACATATTAATTTACTTTATGTGCTTTTTTGTAATAACTAAGGACCACACATACATGAATCTCTCTACAATTATTAAAGTTTTCATAATACTAGTATTTTTTATAAAAATAAGCATTTAGATATAAGAAAACTCTAAATAATTTCTCTATTTTTTTTTTTTTGATGAATTGCTATCCTGATTTTTGTAACCAAAGAAAAATATTTATGTAATTACTTTATTATGATCAAAATAATATAATATGATATGATAGTATTTACAAGTGCATGAAGAAAAGTTATAACTCGCCATGAAAATTTATTGTCTTTCTGATTTTGCAAATATATTATTTTGTCATAAAAAATAATTGTGGCTGTTATCCAACTATTGCTTTTTTTTTATAACATGACGTGAAAAACTCTAGCTATAATAACTTGAAATGCGTAACAAAAACTTATATATCAACAAGTTTGTATTTATTAAGCTAATTATTGCCACTGCTTTTTAGTACTTGTAGCAAAAATATCAGTTTAATTTCATTATTTTATTTCAAATAAATTTTTGTGGCTAAAAAGACCATTGTTGCTATAGTAACTTCAAATACGTGGCAATAACATATTACTTGTTACGAAATTTTATTGTAGCAATAAGTTTGTAGCTATTAGGATAGTTATTGCCACGTATTTTTATAACTTGAAGCAAAAATATATCTATTTAGCTATAAAAAAAATTCAAATAATTTTTGTGGCTATAAGATTATTATTGCTACAGTAACGTCAAATGCGTGGCAAAAACATAGGATTTAGCTACGATATTTTATTGTAGCAATAAATTTGTAGCTATTTGGGTAATTATTGCCACGGATTTATAATTTGAAGCAAAAATATCTATTTAGCTATAATATTTGTTTCAAGTAATTTTTTTGTGGCTATAAGATAGCTATTGCTACAGTAACTTCAAACGCGTGGCAAAAACATGTGATTTAGCTACGTCATTTTATTGTAGCAATAAATTCGTAGCTACTTGGGTAATTATTGCCATGATAGTTCGCAACTATAACAAAAATGAGGAATTATCTTTGCCATGTGAGTTTTGTAGCTAAAAAATTTTACGAAATTGTAAATAGCCGTGAAATTTTAGTTTTTGTGGCTATTGCTAAGTATTAGCCACAATTTTCAAATTTATAGCTGACAATTCGTAGCTATAGATGCCTAATGTTATAGTGTCTCTTTATTCAGCGTTAGATGGTATTCTTTCCTTGTATCAAAATTTAAAATGAGTGAGTTTTGATACTTACTATACTCAAGATCATTGAAATACCAATTGTATTGCTTTGAAATACAAAAGAAAGTTAGAAACTTTTTTTTTTTTTAATTTGGATAAATTAAAATCCTTGTACAAACGTTTCAATATTACTTTTAAAAAAAATCTAAAGAAGGAATCGATTTTATTTATGAGTCGTAAATTATTACTTTTTAACTGTTATTGTTTATTATCATACTTCCTTTTACCAATGTCTTATATCGGCACTCGGCAGATTCCAAGACTTATATTTTAAGTTCTTTTAAAACTATTCACTCTATGTATTTGTATGTATTTGGACTTTAGTCTATCTTAGGGTTATCACACTCAAAATACATACATATATCAAATCCAAACAATCAAGGCAAAACAATTAGAAAGAAAAGGTTATTTATTCATTAGATCACTTGCATCCATTTGAAAGCAAATTACATGTAATATAAAACTGACCATTTTTCAAAGTGAAAGATAAAAAGAAGAAATGAGCCTCATATATACAATCTTCGTGATTTATGATTCCGCTGGGTGTATGTATCTTCCTTTCTTCCATAAGCTACATAAAAAGAAAAAACTAGTATCACGTTAATTTAATGTATCATATCAGACTACAATTAGTTGGAAAACATTGGCACATATGCTAAATCAGAAACTTGGAATTAGTCATACTGCTAATTGTCAAATTATAAAGCAACTCAAAAAGCTGTTCAATAAGGGAAAAATCTCATATCCATAACCAATTAGAACCTACCATTTTTACGAACTGGAGGAAGAAACCTTAAATTGGGGATGATAACCATTAAACGCTCCTTCTTTTAGAAGATGATAGGGGGTACTTGGATTCCTTTATCTGCCTCTCCTTGTATACCGACTATAGCTAGTGATGCTCTTTTTTCTCTTAATCACAATTCACAAGACACCTTTACAGCTTGTTGAGAATTTTCGCATTGTCCACTGGTTGTTATCAACAACATATGTAAAGCAATTGTTTGACATAATTATTTATTGTTCAAGCCGTTTCAAATGCTAGAATTCAGAGAGCTTATTTGTGTTATTAACCGTAATGTAAAACAGTAATCAGTATACCAGTTTCTGTTTGTTAATCAAAAACCAGAAACAGAAATAATCAAACAGAAATGTAGAAGAAGTAGAAAAAATATCCCGAGCCCACAAGTTGTTTGTGCGTCCTTAAGGAATTATAACCCCCATCACCGTTGCCAAAGGAAATGAGTTACTTCCTCCCAGGATAGAACGGAAGAACGTTTCTGTAGTAACGGCAATACAAACCACAGAACTCCGGCGAACTCAAATAAATGGAGCAAATCATAGGACACTCACAGTTTAATAGTTTGTAAAACAATGCACTAAATGTGAAAAGAAGAAGTTGAGAAATTTTAATTGCAGCAAGTCCAGAATTTCATTTGGTGTAAAATGAGGCGAAGCCTCTGGAATTTATGGGAGTGGAAGTACCTGTTCCGAACATGCAAGTTATCCATTCGGGAAGGACTTGCCTTTTCAAAAAATAGCCGTTGGGAAATTCCGCGAATTAATTAATTTTTGCGCGGAAATGATATTAAATAATATTCGAAATGAAAATTAAATTATGACTTTGGAAAAATAAATTTGGTGAAAAATAAATTTGTTCCCAAAAACATTTACCAATCAATCAGATCATTTGACCAAATCCGAGCCGAGCGACGAGGACGGCGCGAGGAGAGGTCCTCTTCTTAACCCTTTATGAGCTAGAGGATGTGTTTTGATATATACACACAACTCTCCCTTTCCACTACCAATGTGGTACAAAGTGCTCTTTCTAAAAGGAACTTTGCTCAAATTTTTAATTTTTCCTCCATTTCTCTTCCCTTCATTACTCATTCACACCAACTAAGCTTGAGCTTAAATTCCTAACAATCCCCCACATGAATGGAGAATGGCTATAATGGAAATATGCATGAAAAAACTATGTGATTTGCAAACAAGGATTAATCACATCTGGATAAGTAGGTTTCCCTTTGAACTTTCCGTAGTGAACATATATCGGGTATACTCGGTCAATCAGTAGATTTGATATTCTTGAACCGTCGAGATTTGGTGTATACGTAGACAACATAGGTCACACAATTAATCCTTAACCATCTTTGGTTCTCATTGTTGTGTTCGTTTCAGCCATGAACACCGCCTGGTTTCATAAGTGTGTAGAGAATTGGCCTTACAAAACTCTCCTTGAAGCGGCTTCCACTTTTCACTTACATAGGTGATTCCTAAACGTGTAATCCTTTAAAAAAACACAATTTGATATACCCTGTATCAAACTTAGAAACCATTAAAAAGCCTTAATGATTTATCCTTGGTACTAACATTGTCTTCATCACAAGAATGGACCAAAGTTGTTGTTTGACAATGTTGAACCGTCAATCATAACTTTGTTTGATCTCTTTGACCTAGAGATTGGGATCTCCAGTCTTCTAGGTAGAGTTACCACCGTGATGACTTGTCCTCAGCCATAGTCCCATTCCCTTTGATGATTTCTCAACTGCCTCTCTAGTTAGGCCTTTTGTAAGTGGATCCGACACATTATCCTTTGACTTGACATAGTCAATTGTGATAATTCCACTAAAGAGTAGTTGTCTAACGGTATTATGTCTTCGTCGTATGTGATGAGATTTTTCGTTATACATAACGCCCCCAGCCCTTTCTATTGCGGCTTGACTATCGCAATGTATGCATATAGGTGCCAGAGGTTTGGGCCAAAATGGAATGTCTTCTAAGAAATTCCGGAGCCATTCAGCTTCTTTACCAGCTTTGTCCAGCGCTATGAATTCAGACTCCATGGTAGAGCGGGCAATGCACGCCTGCTTAGACGACTTCCATGACACTGCTCCTCCACCAATGGTAAAAACATATCCACTAGTGGATTTAGTTTCGATTGGACCGGTGATCCAGTTTGCATCACTATATCCTTCAATTACCACGTGGTACTTGTTATAGTGTAATGTATAATCTTAGGTATATTCCAAATACCCCAAAACCCGTTTCATTGCCATCCAATGAGTTTGGTTAGGATTACTTGTGTATCGACTCAGTTTACTTATAGCACACGCTATATCAGGTCGTGTACAATTCATTATGTACATCAAACTTCCCAACACTCAAGCATAATCCAATTGAGACTTGCTTTGACCTTTATTCTTTACAAAGGAGTGATTTAGATCAATTGGAGTTCTCGTGACTTTGAAATTCAAATATTTGAATTTTTCAAGTACCATTTTAATATAATGAGACTGAGACAATGCAAAACCTTGAGGAGTTCTTTGAATATTAATTCTTGAAATTAAATTAGCAACTCCTATGTCTTTCATATCAAATTTGCTAGCAAGCATGCGCTTAGTAGCATTTATGTCGGCAATGTTTTTACTCATTATCAACATATCATCTACATATAAACAAACAATGACTATGTGGTTTGGAGTGTTCTTAATATACACACATTTATCACACTCGTTAATCTTGAACCCGTTTGCTAACACTGTTTGGTCAAATTTTGCATGCCATTGCTTGGGTTCTTGTTTTAGTCCATAAAGAGACTTAACAAGTCAACACACCTTCTTTTCTTTTCCTGGAACTACAAACCCTTCAGATTGTTCCATATAGATTTCTTTCTCCAAATCTCCATTTAAGAAGGCTGTTTTAACATCCATTTGATGGATTTGAAGATTGTACACGGCGGCTAACGCTATTAGCACCCGAATAGATGTAATTTGCATTACCAGTGAGTACGTATCAAAATAATCAAGACCTTCTCGTTGTCTAAATCCTTTGACAACAAGTCTTGCCTTATATTTGTCAATAGTGCCATCGTCCTTTATCTTTCGTTTGAAGATCCATTTGGAACCTAAAGGTTTATTTCCTGGAGGAAGATCAACCAATTTCCAAGTATGGTCGTTTGAAGATCCTTTGACGTTTGCTCTGACTTGGATTTTCCTCACTACGAATATCGTCATTTACTTCTTCCCGAGGTCATTTAGATCTTATGCTAGACGTCTCACATTCATTTTTATGTAGATATATATTTTCAAAAAATTCAGCGTTGCCTGATTCAATTACCGTGTTCACCTGCATCTCGGGATTTTCTGATTTATGAACCAGAAATTGATATGCTTTACTATTCGTTGCATATCCAATAAAAACACAATCAACTGTTTTTGGTCCTATTTTTACCCTCTTAGGTTTAGGAACTTGCGCTTTCGCCAAACACCCCCATACTTTGAAATATTTCATGTTAGGCTTTATTCCTTTCCATTTTTCATATGGGATGGATTGTGTTTTGCTATGGGGAACTCGATTAAGTATTCTATTGACAGTAAGAATAGCTTCCCCCCACAAGTTTTGTGGTAAAGCAGAGCTTATCAATAATGCATTCATCATTTCCTTTAAGGTTCTATTTTTCTTTCTACAATCCCATTGGATTGAGGCGAATCTGGAGTAGTTGTTTGATGAATAATGCCATATTCCAAACAAATTTCTTCAAAAGAAGATTCATATTCACCACCTCTATCACTTCAGATCATTTTAATCTTTTTATTTAGTTGTGTCTCCACTTCATTTTTATATTGCTTGAATACATTAATTGCTTCATCTTTACTATTAAGTAAATAAACATAGCAATATCTTGTGATGTCGTCAATAAAAGTTATGAAATACTTTTTTCCACCGCGAGATGGCGCTTACTTCATGTTGCAAATGTCGATGTGAATTAAGTCTAAAGGATTTGAATTCCTTTCAATTGACTTAAAAGGATGTTTAACATACTTTGATTCCACACATATTTGTACTTGTTTTTATTACATTCAAACTTAGGCAATATTTCTAAATTAATCATTTTTCGCAACGTTTTGAAGTTGACGTGAATGCCATAAAGAATTTGACTCAAGCAAGTAAGAAGAAGCAGCATTCATATTCATTTCAATCGCTATTACATTGAGTTTGAAAAGGCCCTCATTCAAGTAACCTTTTCTTAAGTACATATCATTCTTACTAAGTACAGTTTTTTCAGAAACAAAAACGCACTTAAACCCGATTTTAACGAGAAGTGCTACAGAAACTAAATTCCTCTTAATCTCTGGAACATGGAGAACTTTATTGAGCGTCACCACTTTTCCCGACGTCATCTTTAAGCAAATCTTTTCAACTCCTTCGACCTTGGCAGTTGACGAGTTTCCCATAAAGATAGTCTCGTCTAGACCTGCACGAGTATATGATGAAAATAATCCTTTTTTAGAACACACGTGACGAATAGTCCCAGAGTCAATCCACCATTCTTTAGAGTTTCCTACCAAATTACATTCGGAGAGCGTGGCACATAGGTTCTCCATTTCCTCGTTTGTTTCAATCATATTTGCTTGACGCTTTTTGTTTTCTTTCTTCGGAGCTGTGCATTTCGCAGCCTTGTGTCCTATTATTCTGTAATTGTGGCAACTGCCTTTGAATTTCTTCTTTGGCGGAAAATTCTTAGGTCCAGACGACCTCTTTCTCTTTTTGTCGTTCTTTGGTGCCTTTTCAACAACATTTGCCCCCGCAATTATTGAACTTGCTCGTGACTTCTTTTCTGCAGCCTTATTGTCTTCTTCTATTCTTAGGCGCACAATTAGATCTTCAAGGGTCATCTCTTTTCGTTTGTGTTTCAAGTAATTTTTGAAGTCTCTCCACAGAGGAGGTAACTTCTTAATAACTGCTGCTACTTGAAACGAATCATTTATGACCATACCTTCAATTAATAAATTAACATTAGTAACATAATCAATATATTTAATAAAAATATTGATTCGAATTATACCTCCCGCTAGAAGATCATGAATTATGATTTGTAGTTCCTGAACTTGTGACATAACAGACTTGTTGTCTACCATTTTCAAATCCAAGAACTTTGCGGCCAAGAATTTCTTCAATCCCGCGTCTTCTATTTTGTACTTCTTCTCAAGAGTGTTCCACAGCTCTTTAGACGTTTTACACACACTGAAGACATTATACAAGCCATCCTCTAAGCCGTTGAGAATGTAGTTCTTGCACATAAAATCAAAATGTTTCCATGCCTCAAGTACCACAAATTTCTCATTATCAGGAGTGTCCTCAGGCAAGATGGGAATGTCCTTATTGATAAATCTTTGTAGGCTAAGGGTGGTCAGATAAAAGGACATTTTCTGTTGCCACCTTTTGAAGTCGATATTGATAAATTTTCCCAGCTTTTCTGCCTTGGCCAACGCTGGTGCCGAAGTAGTGCGACTCGACGACATAGTAGTTGTTGCCGCTGTGGCAGTACCATTCACAAAATCAGTTTGTTGTTCTGTTCTAGTAGTCATTTTTCTGAAAAGAAATAGACATACAAATGATATTAGTAAATCATCGAAGTTTTGTAATCTTCAAACCGAATACAAACTCGATGAAGATTTTATATCTTCAAATCGAGGACAAAAAACTAGATTAACTCAATGAAGAGTTTATATCTTCAAATCGATTACAAATGACTAAATTATCTCGATGAAGTTTTTATATCTTCCAATCGAGTAACAATATGAGTAGAAAGTCACAAGGACTTTAATCTAAAAAAAAAAGAGTAAATATATATACAAAAAAGTTACTATTTTTTTTTTCTTTTTCTTTTTCTGTTGAACCGATTTATAACGAGAATAATTCCTTAAGCTTGTTATTAACCATAATGTAAAACAATAATTAGTATACCAGTTTCTATTTGTTAATCAAAAATCAGAAACAGAAAATAATCAAACAGAAATGTAGAAGAAGTAGAAAAAATATTTCGAGCCTACAAGTTGTTTGTGTGTCCTAAAGGAATTATAAACCCCTCACTTCTGCCAAAGGAAATGGGTTACTTCCTCCGAGGATAGAACGGAAGAATGTTTCTGTAGTAGAGGCAATACAAACCACAGAACTCCGGCGAACTCAAATAAACGGAGCAAATCACAAGGCACTCACAGTTTAATAGTTTGTAAAACAATGCACTGAATGTGAAAACAAGAAGTTGAGAAATTTTAATTGCAGGACGTCTAGAATTTCGTTTGGTGTAAAATGAGGCGAAGCCTCTGGAATTTATGGGAGCGGAAGTACCTGTTCCAAACAGGCAAGGTGTCCATTCGGGAAGGACTTGCCTTTTCAAAAAATGGTCGTTGGGAAATTCCGCGAAATTTATCAATTCATTTGACCAAATCCAAATCCGAGCCGAGCGACGACGACGACGCGAGAGGAGGTCCTCTTCTTAACCTTTTATGAGCTAGAGGATGTGTTTTGATATATAAACACACAACTCTCTCTTTCCACTACCAATGTGGTATAAAGTGCTCTTTCTAAAAGGAACTTTGCTCAAATTTTCAATTTTCCCTCCATTTCTCTTCCCTTCATTTCTCATTCACACCAACTAAGCTTGAGCTTAAAATCCTAACAATTTGTTATATAACTTACAATTAATTGCCCCATTATATTCACTATTGCATTTACGTACATTACTCCTTTTTGTGAAGGAGACAATTTATATTTATTTTAACATGAAAAAATAGAAGAAAAGCCCAAAAAAAGGAGAAAAATAAATACCAATGGAGGCCACATCACTTTGTCTATGCCTAGCTTTATGTTATATATAGATTTTATGTATCGGAACATAAGCTTTCTAAGAGACCAAAAAGAAATGTGATTGGGAGATTTTGAAAATAAATGACTGATTTAACATTATAAATAATAGAGTACCATTAATAACAATTCCAGCAGATTTCATTAACTTGAAAAAAATAACATCATTAATTCATAAAGGGGGTTACACAATCGTGATTTTGATGGACAAACTGCTTTCAGTTAGGGCTGGGTATAAATATCGAAAATCAAAAAATCAGATCGAACCGAATTAATTCGGTTTTGGTTTCGGTTTACGTTTACAGAAACTTCGATGTTCTGTTTGGTGTTCGATTTTTAGAGTTCAGTTCTTCGGTGTTTCTATTTAAACCGAAATTTACTACATTACCCAAAAAAATTAGGAAAATTTACCTGTCATAGCTACCTCTAAGACTTATTTATGAATAATAACTACCTTATTTTTTTATTTAATTTTTGTAGCTTTATTTTTCCAAAATTACATTTCATAACTAGTCCAGTAACTTTTGAAATACATGTACCTCTTTATTCTCCCTCACTACACATTTAATATTTATCATCTTCTCCAAACCCTAAAAAAATTCTCTCTCCTCTTTCCCTTTCCCCTCACTGCCGCCTCGGCTCCGACATCTCCTTAGCGCCACCACAGCTAAGGCTGCTCTTGCCGTCGGTGATGCCAGAAAAAAATTCTCTCTCCTCTTGCCATCGGTGATGCCAGAATTCATGGCTTCTTCTCAGATCTGGAGTTCATGTCCCCTCGGTACGGTCGGTCACAACTGATCATATTAATTCTTTTACCAAATTACTATCAACCACAAATTCATTATTCAATTCTAAAGACACTGTAATATAGGGATTCATTTTCTTACTCTATGCGCGAGAACTGCTGCATATGTTTCACATCTCTATCATAGTTATTAAAATAATAGGGGTGAAAAATACTGTGTAAATTAATTTACTACATGTGGCAATGCAAAGCAGATCCTTAAAGCAAGTATGTCTTATAATTCTAAAGACACTGTAATATTGGGATTCATTTTCTTACTCTATGCGCGAGAACTGCTGCATATGTTTATGATTGATGGTGGTTAGAAACAGTGAAATGAACTTTGCATTGGAGTTATTTAGAGAAATGCAGATCGCAGGTGTAAAGCCTAATGAAGTTA
The DNA here is from genome assembly GCF_019175385.1 of Lycium barbarum. NCBI lineage: Eukaryota > Viridiplantae > Streptophyta > Magnoliopsida > Solanales > Solanaceae > Lycium > Lycium barbarum. Next base: position 110,526,951 of record NC_083344.1, on the reverse strand, counting down.
CGATTGTTTGTGTTCTATCTGCTTGTGTGCAGCTAGGTGCATTAGAGCTCGGTAAATGGGTTCATTCGTATGTAGAAAAGTACAAAATTGAAGTTAATCATATAGTTGGTTCAGCTTTGGTGATTATGTATTCAAGGTGTGAAGATGTTAAAATTCTCTCAGTTCCTTCTCTCTTCTCCCTCGGCTCCGCCGTCGTCATACACGTGGTGGTCCTTAGCATTGCTGCAGCTAAGGCGGCAGTCGTAGCCACGGGTGATGCCGAAATGGCTTCTTCTCCTTCTTGTATCTCATATCTGAGTGTATTCGTTATTGAAAGGTTGAGGAAACTAGAAGAAGCTTCGGAGTGGAAAGCTTCTCAGATCTGGACGGATAGCAGAATCCATGGATTCTTCTCCTTGTTGTATGTTAGATCTGAGTGTATTTAAGTGTACTGTTTCAGTATATTTCAGTGTACTGTTTCAGTATATTTCAGTATATTTCGTTGTATTTCAATATATTTCTAATTTATGAAACAGTTTCTGATATATTTCATTGTATTCCATTGTACATACACATACTACAATTTTATATTTCTTAAACAATCAACTATATTTCATTGTATTTCAGTGTATATTTTTCTGTATTTGGAAGTATTTCTAAAAGTTTGGAATGGAGTAATTTGGAGAGAGAAACGTGGGTTGTTATGGAACTTCAACAGTTATGCGTCATACATGGTTGATTTAATTTTACTTACCATTTAAAATGAAAGAAGAGAATCTATTCCATAAATACAGCTTATTTTTACTCTGTCAGATTTTGTATTTCAGTGTATTTCAAAAATGCGAACTCTCCCAGATTTTGTATTTCCGTGTATTTCAAAAACGCGAAATACAACCAAATACAACAAAAACTAGCTACGATTTGTAAATATAGAAAAAGTAGCTATAAATTGTTAGAAGCTATTAAAAGGTAGTTGTTTATGTAAGTTTCACAAAAAATTAAAATAATTCAGGCCCCTTAAGTTTAAGCAAAAAAAAAAAAAAAAATCAATTGTCACAAGCCCAAAAAAAACTCAATTGTAATATCCTTAATAAAGGAAGGTGACTAAGATGTGTCTTTAGGATTAATGTATGTCTTTTTGTGTTTTCTTAATTATTCTTACTGTATGTATATAACACCTAGTAATCCTATGTCATGGTTATGATTTTTTGTTCTTGTGTATCCTGTTTGTTCGATTTTGATGTCAATTTATCAGTTTTATGCTTTATTAATTTTGAGAATATGAGTTAGTGTAAATGGAATAGCTTCTAATATCATATCAAAAAGACCGAATTGAAAAAACAGAACCGAACTTCAAAATATCGAAACCGAAATAACTGAACCGAACTATTTAGTTCGATCGGTGTCTATCTTCAAAAAATCGAAATCGAAGCCGAACCGAACGCCCACCCTCTTAGTCACTTTTTGTGCCAACTGCCAACCCACACAGAAAACTACTACTAGCACTAGTACAAGTACTGGCGATGAGTTGTACTAATATTTGCAAATTGCCAGTTTATTGGTCACACCAAAGATGAAGGAAACTTTAGCATTATATATAAGGACTTGTTTGGGCATGATTTTTCCCTTTTTTTTTTTTTTCAAAATAATGTTTTGTCATACATTGCATTAGTATTTTGAAGATGAGTTTTAAAGGCTCGTTTTTGACATGATTTTTCCTCCTTTTTAAAACAAAGAGTGTATATATATATGTTAGTGTAAAGAATGTATAACTATATTAAGAATATATAAAAAATGTAAGACTATGTAAAAATAAATATATCAAGGATATAAAGAATGTGCGTCTATGTAATGTGCGTCTATGTATATTAAAAGAATGTATGTATATTAAACATATAAAGAACATATTTCAAGTGTAAAAGAGTGTACGTCAAACCTAAAATGTATAAAGAATTGTATAACTAGGTATATTAGTGCATAAAGAATGTAAAAATAATTTACGAATATTCATTGGTGTAAAGATTTTGTATAACGAAATTATTCAGAAAAGTGAAGTTTATTTGACTTGTTTCTACCGTTTAGTTAAAAAGAGTTTTTGTTTAATGAATATCCTATCAAAAGAATAAGGAACAAAATAATTGTAAAAAGTATTGGTAAAAAATAAGTATAAGAAATTGTGGATAAAAAATGAGTAAAAATGTGTAATGCCTCTAAAGAATAAAAGATTTGTAAATGGACGACTTAATATTTGGCTAGCGTCAAAAGGTGAATTTAACTTAATTAAAATATGTATTAGTCACGAAATAATATAAAATGTAAGTTGTATTAAGAGTGTATAAAGAATATAAAATAAAGGATGGACTAGTATGTTTGCCTAATCGTCAAAAGTGTGAATTTATTTAACAAAGTATTTGTACCAAGTCAATTTAATCTAGTTATGAAAGTATTGACGGCCTAAGTCTTGCCTAAAGTCAATGATAATTTTAAGTTTAACAAACAAGGCGACAAGTAAATAAATATATCAACCTGTCATTCCAAAAAATAAAGTTTCCACTATACTATGAGTTTATGTTTTGTACAGTTATAAAAAAAATGCGGAATGTAAATACAAACAGTGATTCGATAAAGTTTTCGGGTTCCTTCCGAGTGTCGTCTTGGGGATGTATCTTCGGGTACCTGTATAAACACTTAGTAAAAATGTTAATAAGAGAATAAATAACTATCGGATGAATTAAAGAAATAATGAATAAACTTAAAATAAAAAAAACCCGTCTTTTGTACATGGGAGGCCTTGGAAATCAACGGAAATTTCTTCATCGGCCACTTTTGTTCATATTTTTACTTATATTAAGTTAGGAATATACCTAAAATATACAAAGAATATACTTATAATATACATTTACTTAAATTAAAAACTAAAAAGCTATATACTTGAAAAATAACTAAAATATACTAAGAATATACTTATAATATAAATATACTTAATTTATAAAATATGAATTTATAAACTTAGAAAAAACTTAAGCTATAAATAACTTAAGTTATAATATATAAGTTATAAGTATACACATAACTTAAACATATATATATATATATATATATATATATATATATATATATATATATATATATATATATATATATATATATATACAAAGTTATATAACCTAAGTATATTGATATATATATAAGTATATTCTTAGTATTTTTTAAGTATATGTAGTATAACTTAAACATATAACTTAATATATATATATATACGTATATGTTGTATTGCTGTTAATCAGTAAATATATAAACTTTACAACATATGTAAATATACCTACAATATACTAATAAATACTATAATATATATATATATATATATATATATATATATATATATATATATATATATATATATATATACTATACTATACAAAAAAAAAGAGGTTTTGAACACTTTCGAACCAGACCTGTCCGATTTCCATTTTAAAACCGGTAAATCAGAACCGGTGATCGGTTCTGATTTTTAAATCGAAAACTGACCGGTTTAATAATCGATTACTGGTCCGGTCTGATTCAAACCGGTTGACGGGCTTATACTGGATCCCACTTCAGAGGTAAAATAATGTAACTTTACTTCGTGGTACTAAGTTGCAACAATGTGTCAATTTTTAAATGTCTAATCTACATGGGTTATTATCGTAAAGTTCACATGTGCACAGGGTATTACTGATAAGAGAGCCTGATTTCCATTTTGTCGTGAACGTAACAAGGGGAATCAAGAGCCTTTGGGAGTAGTGGTAATTGGAGCCCACAACAATTGCAGCTGTCTCCAGCCCATTTCCCTCCTAAACCAGAAAAACACAAGGAAATGATAACAATGGTCCCTTATGTTTGATGATAGGTTTAAATTAGACTTTTAAGTATGAATTTAACAATTTTGGTTATTTATGTTTGTCAAAAGTTAATACTTTAAGCCTCCATCAAATATTTATCGAACTTTATTTGTTAGACCTATCTTGCTATTATTTTTATTTGTTGGTACTGTTACTTGTGAGATTACACTAAATATGTTGTTGTATTATTTATTAGATTTAATGGGAACAATGGAAAAAAAATTAGCAGAAACTCATATTTAGAGATACAATTTTTACAGTTTTTGCTACTTTTAATTATTTGTCGAGTTTGGTGTAGCCTTTTGAAGTGTAACTTCTACTATCTTTTTATATCTTTTTAGTGGTTTATGTATTTTTTGGGTTGCATATTTTAGATTTGATGGGACTTTCTCAGTGTTTATACTTCAACATTCTTTTTTTCATAGTTTCTCTCAAATCTAATAGACATAATTTGGTAAATATTTAAGGAGGGCTAAAAGTGTTAACGTTGGACAAACTTAAAGGACCATAACTATCAAGTGCATACTTAAAGACTATTTTAAACCTACCCTCCAACATAAGGTACCATTTTTGTCATTTTCTCCTTTAACACACCATAAAAACTCCCCCTCTCCTCTTTATAAAATCTATCCCCCACCTCTTCGTCTTCCTTCCTACTCACACATTTACTCTTAAACCTCCACAACAATGGCAACTTCCATAATCTTTACATCTTTACTAACCCTATTTCTGTTATCATTCGTTATTCAATTTAGCTCAAACCATGCATCCCCAACAAAACAAACACTTGACTTACAAAACCCAAATTTCTTCAACCCAAAACTTCCACCAAGAACACTATCATCCTCAAAAAAATTTGAAGGTTCATCAAACTTAGTTAACCTACGTTACCATATGGGTCCAGTTCTTTCTTCACCAATAAACATTTACCTCATTTGGTATGGTAAATGGACCCCGTCACAGCAACTATTAATTAAAGATTTCCTTCTTTCTATCTCCACTTTCAACCACCGCGCGTCGCCTTCACCTTCCGTTGCTGAGTGGTGGAGTACTGTTTCTTTATATACTGATCAAACAGGAGCTAATATATCACGTTCAGTTAGCATTGCTGGCGAGTACTCTGATTTTAAATACTCTCAAGGGAACCAACTCACGCGCCTTTCTATCCAAGATGTCATTGCTGAAGCTGTTACGTCCAAGCCTTTTACTGTTGACCATAAAAAAGGGATTTACCTCGTTTTAACTTCGGTGGACGTTACCATGCAGGTAAGAATGGCAAATCTGCTGAATTTGGGCTAAAAAACGGGTCAAAACCCGACCATTAATTCTTACTAAGCTTCCGTTTTGCTATAGATTTTGAAGTTATAGAATTTGAAATTTGAAAATTTGGGTTTTAAAGTTGTGTTTGGACCAGGGGTGACTTTTGGATGAAGCCTATAAAGCCTGACTAAGGCTTTAGGCCCCTCATTTTCGGGACTACTTTTCATCAATATCGGTTATATATATTTATTTATTTTGAAAAATTACTGTGACTACTATTTGTAGAAAAAGAAAACAATTAATTAATTGATGGAAAAGAAGACCTTTAAATCAGTAAGTAATGTATACTTGTACAAATAAAAATTAAGGCTCCTCCTTGAAATTTAGCTTTAGGCCTTCAATAGTATTGAGCCGCCTCGGATTTGGACATACAGTTGATTTGAAAAAAGTTTGAAATTTTGTAGGTGGAAGTTTCAAAAATTGAAACTGCTAAATTTTCAAAATTTAATTCAAAATTTATGACCAAATAGATATTTGAAGATAAATATCAAAACCTGATCTAAAATTCATGGCCGAAGCTAGCTAAGTTTTAATTGCTTCATTTGTTTTCTTATAATTTTTAAATACCTAATAAAATTTTATTTTTCATGACTATATGACGTGTTAAATAAAAACATATATTTTTAAAAAATATTTGGACAAGATTTTTGTCATCAATTAAGGGCTAAGCGAGCAGATGGCGGATCAACAATCAGTCCAAACTTGAACGGGTGGGACTTTCATGTGCTAATTTTGCCAATCTCTACATGCAGGATTTCTGCCGTGCAGTATGTGGGTTCCACTACTTCACATTCGCATCGAAAGTGGGCTACACTCTTCCATACGCATGGGTCGGAAATTCGGGTAAACAATGCCCCGAAGTATGCGCGTATCCATTTGCTGTTCCGGGTTATATGGGTGGAGGTGGGCCTGGGTCATTAAAATCACCAAACGGCGACGTTGGAGTTGATGGAATGATTAGTGTTATTGGTCATGAGTTAGCTGAGCTGTCATCAAATCCGTTAGTTAACGCTTGGTATGCAGGTGAGTAGAGGCAAGTTTTTGTGTATTAAATTTGAATCACGTGAATCAATAGCGTCTCAGTAAATTAGATATTTTGGACCCGTTTGGCCACCATAATTTTTCACTTTTTCTTAGAGCTTTTTTTCACTTTTTTTTTTTTTTTTTTGAAAATAATGTTCGGCATGAAAATTACAGATTCAACTCGAAATTACATTTGAAATTTGAAAAACACTTAAAATTATATTTTCACTTTTAATCCATCTAATCAATCAGATATTCTTTACAGAAACTATAATTAAACATTACTTCATCTTCAGTTTCAAAATTTCAAATAAAGTGAAAAATATTTTATTTCAAATCCCTAATTTGTGTATATATTTTTGAAAATTGATATAATATTAACCGGTGACATCGCTAAATAGTGCATTAAAGGTTGAATTATTTATTTAAAGAATTAGGGATCAAAAGATTCCGCTTAATATATCCATGTTTTAAAAATTCTATATATTTATCTTTGCAGGTGAGGATCCTGTTGCGCCAACGGAGATAGGTGATTTGTGTGAAGGGTTGTACGGGACAGGTGGTGGTGGAGGGTATATTGGTCAAGTGATGAAGGACAGAGATGGAAGGACTTATAATTTGAATGGAAGAAGAGGAAGGAAGTTTTTGGTACAGTGGATATGGAGCCCAATTCTTAAGGCATGTGCTGGACCCAATTCCATGGACTAGTGGACGGTGGGGACAAGAATTTGTAGGTTATTTAAGGTAAATACTCCACGAAGTTTGAAAATAAAGCAAAAATGGAGAAAAAAGTGAAAGATGGGTCGAGCACAGAAATAGAGACAAATGGTTAAAATCTCATTATACTATTTTCTGTCAGTGCACTTTTCCTGTCTTAGCTGAGACCAATCAAGAGGGGCCCATGAATGAGCAATATTGCCGACTGCTGTACTTTTACTTTATTTTTAAATTTCTTAGTTTTTTTTTTCTTGGATTTATTTCCATTAATCATAATACAGTTTTTAGATGTAAAAACAGGGTATTTTATTAAATTTCTTGTTGACTCCTAATACACAATATGTTATTTATATTAGAGACAGATTTTTATTTAGCAATACTCAAGTACTACTTGCACTTGAGGATCCTTCGGAAACGACGCGTCAACACTGGTTAGGAATAAGATTTGCGTATACTTTTTTCTTTTCGGACCCTACTTGCGAAATTATTCTTTGGCCCCGTTTGTCTATAGAAATAAAAAAAAATTACTTTTTTTGAAATTTTGGAGTTGGAGTTGTGTTTGACCATAAATTTTGAAATTGTAGTTTTTGGTGAAATGTAATCGTAAAAAAGTGAAAAAAGAAATTTTTTTGAAAAATAAGTTTTTGGAATTTCGGAATACAATTTCAAGTTGTATTCGAAATTTTTATGGCCAACGCTGAAACGTGAATTTTTTTTAAAAAAATCGAAATAAAGTGAATAATTTTTATGGTCAAACGCCTACTAAGTATGTTCTTGTTGTCGTCATTCTAATAGTTAAGTTGTACTAATAAGCTACTATTATATGCTTATGTACTGTACCCTTCATTTGGGGTGGTCTTTAATTTTTGCTCCTCAAATTAGTGATCTTTAATTTTTTTTCTTTATCTTAAGGTAGAATTTTATAAATTTATCCATACAAGATAGAATTTGGACCTTAAAGCAGAATTTGCATAGACAATTTTGCAAATTCTGTCCATAGATAATTTTGTATGAACAGATTTCTACTTTACAAATTTATAGAGGCAGAGAACAAAAAATAAATACCAACCCAGCAAGCGAAGGACAATCCTGCAAATTTCTTAATTTGGAAATTTTTGAAAAGGGAGACTCAAAATGACATTCAGATCTAATGAATAGTATCAAGAAAGTATAAGTATATTTAAGTCAACTAAGTAGAAAATGATATCTGTGCATATTGACTTCGGGCCCGTGCGGGACATCTGACACATTTTCAATAATTGTAGTGACGAATAAGGATATTAGCCAGCTGGGATGCAATCTAACTAAAAAGTAATCGAATAAAATTATGCTGTTTTCTAGTACATGCTCATCGACCCTGGAATAAATCAATGATGAAATTGGTGAGAATAACAAAGTAAGAAAGAAGACACTACATCAAATCAAAAATAATTTATATTAAAACACTATATCATCAATTTAAATATGTTTTTCTCCAACAACGTAAATATACTTTGCCAAAAAAAAGGGGGAGAGAAAAATTAACTATACTATATTGACAAATTGAATTTTCTAAATACAATAAATTATTCGAAATGACTGAATAGAAAGGACCTCACATCATAGTTGATTTTTTTGGCTGAATGCATGCTACCTTACCTGTTTCTATTTGGAACGGTGTGAGGGGTTGTCATAACGTGATTGTGACAACATTAATTTACTTTCGGTATTAAATTGTGATAGAGATTTCAGTAGCATTCTATTTCTTTTTCTACATGTTTAGCTTTCCTGGTTGTTGGATATTTAACTAATTACAATCAAATCATGATGATAACCTAAACGCGTCGGTTATAGAAATAAACAGCCAAAAGACATTGACTAGTTCATTTGTACTCCCACCGATAAAAAAAAAAAAAAAGTCCACTTAAATATTTGTACACCCCTTAAAAAATTATTCATTTCAAAAAAAAAAAAATTAAACTATCTCTAATTAATTGACATTAGAATTTAATCACATAACAAATAATAGGGATAAATCTGAATAGATAATGTTAATTATTTCTTAATTTAATAAATTGACACTTTTTTAACCCAAAAAAAAAGAGGCTAAATAAAGACTTTTTTTAATCTGGAGGGAGTAATTTTGTATGACATGATTAATTATTACTGTCATTAAATTACTTATCATAATAAGTGAGATAATTTAGCATAAATATTGAATGCAAGTTACTACCGTCAAACCTTTCTATGATGACAATGTTTGTCCAAAAATTTCATAGCTGCTATAATGAGATACTGTTATGTATGTCTATTGTCATTTGATGTTTGCATTTCATTTAGTTGTTATAAATAAAAGTATACATTTTTTTTTTTGTACTCTTTGTGTTTCAAACGAAAGCAAAATACTTGTTAATTTTAAAATCTCAATTGATTTTCATATTTCATTAATTAAAAATTGAAGTGACTAATATATTCATACAAGTTGTACCGTAGCGATAAAGAATTAAAATTTAAGAAACATATGTATTTAAAATTAATTAAAAATTTAAATATTTCAAGTTTGATATAAGAAATCTACAATTGTATGTTGTTTCATAAATTTAAGTCTATTAGTGCTAGTATAACGCTTGAATTGACGAAGATTTTTGTCCAAACTTTCGGTAAAAAGAAATTAAATAGTTTTCCCTTGATGATTACCAATATTTTAATATTTTATATTTATACATAATGTATTACTTACAAAATATTATTACACAATATTTGAGTATGACTGTTATAGAGAGGTAATTTTACAAAGAATATACCGCTATGATGAATGTCATTGTTATTATAGGTAAAATGTTGTTATAGAGAAGTAAATATAACATGAAAAATCGATTCCGAGGAAAATAAGACCATTATAGTGAAATACTATTATAACGAATGATAATTATAGAGAGATTTGACTGTATTAAGTTCACTTTTAATTTTTTGTTGCTTCTTTTTAATCATTACATCCAATAAGAAGATGAAATGAACACATCTTGGAACGCAGAGGCGGACCTACACGAAAGGGTGGGAGTGCACGTGCACTCCCATCCTTCGGAAAAAATTATGTATATATATGTACACATACCTTGAGAAATTAGTATATATATTGAATTGTGCACTCTAATAAACGAAAGTGTCTCTGGGGCACGTTGGTTGTAACTGCTGCTTTCCTTACACGTCTCCCCTGATTGAACCCGAATGTCACTTTTAATATTTTTTTTAGCCTATTTTTAGGAAAACAATAAGCGTTAAATTAGCTCGCTCGGATTCGAACCTGCATTGTCACCACATGTTGTACAACATTAGCCACTGAACTATCTCTTTTATTTGCTTCACTGTATTAAATTTTATTTATTACACATATTTGACATATATACTTGTATTTTCGCCACTGCTACGCTATAAATGTCCAATCCGATATAATATTATCCCTCAGTCATCATTAAAATTTTTGTTGACGTTTATGTTAAGATAATAATGCCCCCGCCGTCTTAAAATCTTGGGTCCACTCCTGTTGGAACGTTATTCAAATTTTCGTAAAATGTGAGGAAAAAGGTGTTGGATCATTTGAATTTACAATGTAAGATTTTCAAAAGAAATTTATGGATATTTTAAAGGTGGTTAGGTGGAACAAGATATTTTATTTATTAGAAAAGTTCCTCACAGCACTTTACATTTAAAACCTCAAACGAAAATGCGTATTTTTTTGCCAACCCAAGTTAAATTCAAGGCTTAATTCATATGCGGTCTCCCGAATTTATCTTTTTTAAAATAAAAAATAAAAAATTGACATCTCAACATCTCAACTAAGTGTTGTTCTTATTGAACTCCTGAACTCGTCCTCAAATGTGTCTATCAAATACAATCTGACTTACATAGTATTCAATCTTCAATGTAGTAACATGCAAATATATATTCTAATTTAATTATGCCATTTTTAGCTAAGATTAGCAGCAATTGAGAGGGAAACAAAAGAGTAAGCTCTTAATTAGGCTGACAGTGAAAGAGCAGAACCAGCAGAAATCGGCACATCCAGAACCTAAAAAATAGCTTACCGCACGTCTAAAATATTACTTTACTTTCATTAGCACAACTTATTTTTTGCTTCTAATTATAATCAGATTTAGAGGGTTTGATAGTCGATAAATACACTTGAGAATGAGTTCAAGTGTTTAATAGGAACAACACTTAATTAAAATGATAAAATAAAATAAAAATTAGGAGGGTGCATTAGGCGTAAAATCAAAGCTGTAATGGCAAGGGCTCCAAAGTGGCCCACACAGGAGGCAAGTGCCATCATTTTCAAATTTCATTTCTGTATTACAAGGGGACACAACTGGACAATTATGAACATGTTTCTATTCACATCTATGAGGATGACTACACACCCTTTGCAACTTTAATTATCGCATCGTCCTTTCATCTTGGAATCAATCAATCCATACAGTAATTTGAAACTACGCACATTTACTAAACAAATCGAACTTTCAAAGTGCTGTTGCTCTTTTCTTTTTCTTTTTTTAATAGTTTTTTTTTAACCTTGAGTAGCTTGACCCTTTTTAAGTTTAACATTAATATATGGAGTATACAGGGTAACAGGGCAGAGCTACACATGAAGGAAGTCAATTGAAATGCTATAGTTGAAAATTTATACTACGGCGTATTATGCTCATAAAGTAAGTTAATCAAAAATTCAAATCATTCCTGCTTTAAAAAAATGATACACTTGTAAGTTTGAATGAACATTATACTCCTCATTTTATCCATAATGAGAGGCTTTTACACCTGCACATATGTTATAATAATGTTTAAGGTCACAAATTTCAAAACTGTATAGATATACAAATGCTATAACATATTTTAAACTACGAGTTTCCAAAGTCTTCATTTCATTCTAATTAAATTCTATGTCAATTCAAATTATGTCACAAAAACTGACTTTAAGAGTGTAGTAAAATTGGTTCAAAATTTAATAAGTTTGAATAATAGGTGTGCGATTCTTTTAACTTTTTAGAATTCTTTTTGTTAGAAATCCTGACGCGGCGTATGTATATACTCCCTCCGTTTCAATTTATATGAACCCATTTGACTGGGCACGACATTTAAAAAAAAGGAAAGACTTTTGAAATTTATGGTTCAAAATAAGCCTTGAAAATATGTGTGGCTGTAAATCATTCATAAAGTGGATTTGTTTCCAAATTAGGAAAGAAGTCATTCATTTTGGCACGAACTAAAAAGGAAATAGGTTCAAACAAATTGAAACAGAGGGAGTCTTATATATAGAAAGTCAATTAACGAGCCGAAGACTCGAAGTTCAGTCAACTACTTCACAAACATGAAGAATTAAGCGAGTCCGGAACCAAAATGCCCCCAAAAAAATTATTTTGAACCAAAATACCCCAACAAAAAAAAAATGTTACAAAACTATAAAATACTGCGCTAAAGTACTTAACTGTAATGGATCCGTTAAGTGCTTTAGCGCAGTAAAATACTGCGCTATAGCAATTCGTCTCTCTCCTATAACGTAATATTTTACTGCGCTATAGCGCTCCACTTTAAACCCATCGGATTCCACCACTGGTCCCTCCAGTGGCAAAAAAAAAAAAAAAAAAAACGCCATTGGAGGCAAATTCGAGGTGGTCCCCACATCAAAAAACGTCATTTTTATTAAATTTCGTCCGTGAAAGTTTAGATTCTCGGTATATTCAAGTCAAGGAGCAAGAATCTAAGTTCAAATTTTGGAAAAAGCCGGCGTACAACTTGATTAAAATAACTCTACAAAAAATCTTCGATTAAGGTTTTCTACAACGAACTTTTGTTATTATTTTGTTATATACATTATATTCTAAGCATGCTTAACATTTAATCCTTGTCAGTTTCCAAAAAAAAAAATCATTTTTTTTTGTTCTTGTTCGACTGGGCAGTGGCTTTTGCCACTATTCTGATTTTCTTTTTTTGTTTAATTCATTATTTGTTAAATGTTTATGAATTGCTAATTTGTTATATGTTTATGAATTGTTAATTTGTTATATGTTTATGAGTTGTTAATTTGTTAATTATTTATGAATTGTTAATGGATTATTATTTTGTTAATTGATTATTTGTTAAATATTGGTTATGAATTTATTAGTTGTTAAATATTGTATATGAATTGAAAGAAGTTGATTGGTAATGAATTATTATGTTGTTAACACTTTGTTTCGATGATTGTTATGTATTGTTTTGACATTTATCGTATTGTGTTGTATTGTATAGGACCAAATCAGTGGTTACATAAAATAGGACCTTTTGTCGTTACATAACAATAAAATTAAAGTAACAATAAAAAATCAAAGCAAACATTGTATTTAAACTAACAACATAATATAATACAATAGGTAACAACCATACAAACAAGTTGTAAATGATTATGAATTGTTAATCTATATAATTTTAAAAGCTTGAATATATATGTTAAATAAAAAACGATTACCTTAAAAAGAATAGTTAAAGTTCTTATTTTCATAAATACATAAGCTAACGAAAAAAATGTAAAGTTTGTAGGAAAATATGTGGTCAACGAATATACTCTTTTAGTTTAATTTTGTCGTAGCTGTGTTGGCTGTTTGGTCAACTAAAAATATATCACATATTCAAAATAGAGTTCTAAACAAATATTATTGCTGAATTTCGATTCCCAAACTAATTAACTTAACAAGTCTTTGCCATCACATAATTCAAAAATAATTAACTTAAAAATCTTTGTCATCACATATATGTCCTTACTATCACATATTAAATTTACTGCATATCCAATGTTAATTATTCATAAGATATAATACTACATAATTCACATATTCCCTACAAATTATTAATTAGTTAATATAATTTATCTTTCATTTCAAGAATAATGACTAATTTAGTTTGTACGGACCGAACTCTTTCATGGATCCGAATGTTTCCCCTGAGCCCGATGTTCTCCCGGCGTCGGATGCTCACCCAGGGCCCGCTGATAGATCAGTATTGTCTTTGCAAGACAATCATAGGTTAGAGTTATTATGGGCCGGTACTATAGGGATATCTACTAGGCTCCGTCCCCGTAGGTTGCAGAGAGCGTGGATTCTTTTACGCGAGCACCCCCACACCCTCGCGTGTTGGAGATATTGTTTCGGGGCGACATCTACCGTTGCGTATCCGTTGGTCGGGTACAGCATGATTGGGCGCTCATCACGGCCATGGTTGAGCGGTGGAGGCAAGAGACGCATACCTTCCATCTTCGCACTGGTGAGGCCACGATTATACTTCAGGATGTGGAGGTCCTCTTTGGATTGCGGGTAGATGGAGAGCCACTACACACTCGGTACGAGCCTCCTCCTAGTCAGACGTGGGCGACAGTGTTGACTACGCTCACCCACTTTGTGCCTGATGCCGAGGGCCAGATTTCGGGACAGAGTCGGGTTAAGATTAGCGCACTTTGCACTTATTTGGAGGGTCTGGATCCGGTTGACGACGGCACCCTGCAGGACGATGTTGATCGTCATGCCCGTTTGTACCTACTTATTATATTCGGGGGCATCTTGTTCCTGAAATCATCGGGTGCCTTTGTCAGCTTACGTTATTTGATTTTCTTGGAGCATCTGGACCGTCTGGGAGACTACAGCTGGGGTGTTGTTGTTTTGGCGTATCTTTACAGATGTCTGTGCCGAGAGTCTGTTGGTGTTGTCAGAGATGTGTGTGGATTTTTTGCTCTTCTGCAGGTAATATTTTAAGTGTGCCTTCCTTTAATGTAGACAAACCTCTTGAAATGACGACTTAAAAATCGTATTTTCTAATATCGCTTACAGTTATGGGCGTGGGAGAGGATGCTGCCTTTTCAGCCCGTACCTAGGCATCACCTTGAGATTGACATGCCTTATTCGAGGAGGTGGACAACGGGTTTTGACCGAGATGTGGATACGCACCACAGTATTCTTCCATTCCGGGACCAGCTTGATCACATGACGGACGATGCGGTAAAACTATTTAAATTTACATTAATAATTAAATTAAACGTCTTTTCTACTTGGTGATCACTGATTTGTATTTATATGTTATGCAGCTATTTATATGGACGTCGTACGCTGCTATATTATATGGTTTGCCGCCATTCTGTAGGGAAGGTCAGGGTGTTTAGAGGTCGCGGTGTCCATTGATATACCTGGACATCGTAGAGGATCACATGCCTGAGCATGTCTTACGACAGTTTGGGCATACACAGAGTATACCCCCTGACGTCCGTCATAAGCTCCGACACTACCAGCGGGACGATCGGGCTGCCGTTGATGATGATTTTCTGGCTTTCATGGATGTCCAGCTCCACCGTTGGGAGAACAAGTTGGGCACTTTAGCGGTGATCGACCATTTGACTCCCATTGAGCATTACATGCGCTGGTATCATCAGATCACACGCCGATTGATCGGCAACCCAGTTTTGCGTCCCCTTAGGGATGTAGGATACTCAGCACTCGCGGGGCAGTACGAGGCATTGGTAAGTTTATCGTATTTAAATTTATTTAATTGCATTAATTGTTACGTTTTAAAAAATAACTTCTTTTTTTTCAGTTGAACACAAATGCAACTGGTGGCCGTACAGCGTTTACGCATCTTGGGGTTAGAGTATATGCCTTTCCCTGGGCTTACGGGGCTTGCGGCGGAGATGGTACGGATATCCGACGATGTTATCCGGCGGGCAGGCGAGATTAGGCGCAGGGAGGAGCCTGTTCCGGAGGTTGGGTGTCAGGTAGCGCCAGGAGGAGGACCGGGTGCTCCCAGAGGAGGAGGACGGGGTGCTCCCAGAGGAGGAGGCTTGTCACGACCCAAACCCGTGGGCCGCGACTGGTACCCTAACTGGGTACCCGTACATACCTACCTGACCGAATTTCGTATCATACAAATTTTTTTTTTCCAAACAGATGTTACAGAAGTAGGCCGATACAGATACGGCACGCGCGCAAACATATATATATATATATACCTGGACATGCAGACATTTACAGATAAGCCGATAAGGCTAACATACAGACGAAACCCGTAACCCACACATCTATCTACAAGCCTCTACAGACATACAAAATCATATGACGGGACAGGGCCCCGCCGTACCCAGAATTTCCGTACATACAGGATATGCGGAAAACAGAAGATATATACCAAAAGTGTACGCTCCAGATCAAAGGAGCTCTTCAAACAGCAGAGTCAGAAACCTACGCTGGCGGCGTATCACCTGGTGCGTCTGTACCTGCGGGCATGTAGCGCAGTCCCCGAAGAACGGGGGTCAGTACGAAAAATGTACCGAGTATGTAAAGCAGAAACATAACAGATACAATCATAGTCCGAACCGGAGTCACAGAAATATAACGGACAGAACTATACATCAGACAGACGGGCAGAGTCATGATCCAGACAGACATACAGAATCGTGGTCCATACAGATAAACAGAATCATGGTTCGGACAGACCGACGGAATCATAATCCGGACAGACGAGCAGAATCAGAATCCATACGGACATACAGAATCAGAATCCATACGGACATACAGAATCAGAATCCATACGGACATATAGAATCAGAAGCCATACGGACATACAGACATAGTCGTAATTCAGACGGACAGATAGAATTATGCATGCAGAGTAGTGCAGAGTCATACTGAACCATACAGAATCATACAAAATCATACAGAGGCATGTGCTTATATAGATACTGATGGCACATGCATACAGACATACAGATTCCGGCCCTGTCTGGGGGCGCGGTAACAGAACCCGGCCCTCTTAGTACGGGACGCGGTGGACAGACAGAATCAGATCAGATCAGATCATATCAGATGCCATCCTGGCCGCCATCCCCATACACAGATCAATATATCATAATCATACAGATATAACAGATCCCGGCCCGCACACCGAGGGACGCGGTGAACAATGCAGAGGAATATGCACGATAACAGAACCTGGCCCGGGACGCAGTGAAGGAATGCATTGAGACAGCCACGAACAGATCCATGAGAAACCACATACATACAGACTCACATACCGACTCAATCAGACTGAAGGGTGCCAAATGGCGAGCCAAAATCAGAGTATCCAGATAGTATGCATAGTACGCGCCTACATTCTACTTGGGAAGGCACGACAGATCGTTATCAGAATCGAATTCTCAGATGTTCAGAAGTCATTTTGTAAGAATTTCATAAAAATAGTTGTATCATAATCAAAATAATGGTTCAATTGTTTTCTGAGAAAATCGGACAAAATGGAAGTATTTAAAGTATTACAGAAGATATCGGGCCTTGTGGGCCCGCCTCGGACCAACTCGAGGCAACATATGTAATTTACCGACAATAGACCTTATGAGGTCATCCGTAATCGTTTGGAAGTGTTCCGACTCCGTTTAGGGAAGTTTCATACAAAAATTCATTTTAAAGGCAATTGTAAGAAAATAGCTTCAATTGGGTTGAAGGAATTGGAGCGGTTTTCCGTCTCGAATTCCGGGGAACGGAGTCGTACTTAAGGCTCGCGGCCGAGCCTATCACATCCAGAATATGCCTAGGAACAAAGGGAAATGCTTCACATACCTCGATAGCGCCTTACGCTCACTTGGCGTCGACTTCAATTTCGTCCAAAATCTAGAAATGGTCAAGTTTACCATTAGTTAGTTTCAACTTTTCAATAGTCCAAACTTAACACATACTTGCCTACCGAAATTTCGGCAGCATTTTCTCTGTATATATGACATCCCCAAAAGTTAAACACAGCCAAACAATCAACACAACCCAACAACAATATTCATAATAACGACAAGTAGCTCAAAATACATAATAAGGCACAATTTGCCAACTTTCCGTCATAACTTAACATTTTCCGTTCCGACCTTACACTTCCAAACCAAACTTATTATTTTGATGTTCATTACCCATCAAATTCATTACAACACGATTTGGAGGCATATCATACCATTCTCACAAGATATACATAAGATATGCAAACTTACAAACTTTCCATCAAAGCCACAATTTATCCAATTCTCCTAACCTTCAACATACAAGTTCATTATACAATTCCATCTTCCAAATTCATCAACATTACTCATAATTTGCCTCTTAACACTTCCATTTCCATTTTTACATAAGCTATAACAAGGTTGCATAATTTCCTTCAACAACTTAGTAACCATTTTTCCATGACAACAAAGACTATTTTTTTTTCCATTCATTTCACCATAACACACTTAACATATTAACAAGATTAAATTCATATTCCATCACCACACAACACCACACGGCTACAACCTATGTTTCTCCAACTTCCACAATTCATTCCACTTTCATTTCTAATACAATTTCTACCACACTACAACTAAATTTCAACATGAATTCAAGTCACCATAATCATGCAATATATATGCATATATTCGGCCAACATACATACAACCACAACACACAAAATTTTCATGTTTTTCATTCATTTCAACTTACTACAACATACATACACCTCTCATAACATGTCAAAAGCATAAATTTTTTACCTTTCTTCACTTGGGGTTAAGGTTGCTTTCTTGCCACAATACTTATATCAACTTGTAGAGGGCCTTGAGCTTAGTACTAATCTCACAAGAATTTAATTTTTTGAACCAAGGATTTGCTCCAAGAAATTTTTTCTTTCTTTTCTTTCTTGCTCTCCTTGGAGCCGAAACCTCCTCTATTTTCTTGCTTTGTTTTGTTCTTGTTCTTTCTTGAATATTCTTAAGGGTTTATCCTTAATATAATTAGTCACATGACTAATTCATTAAATGGATATTGGGCCAAAGGCCTCTTGGCCGGTTGGGCTCCCACTTGGGCCTTGATTTTCTTATTTGTTTTTTAGCCCACAATTGATGGTTAATTATTGAAATTCATAAGGCAAGTTTCCAAAATTCCCATTTTTCCCTTGGCCACCTTTCGTAATTCCACACCATTGTATTCATAACCTACACATTCATACCGAGTAAGGTCCAATTGTGGCCTTATTCATTACAAGTCAATTTACCTTGAATTTTTCGAATAAGCAAAAATGTCGGATGTAACATCCTCCCCCCCTTTAAAACATTCGTCCTCGAATGTTAAATTGACCTTATGGGGCGCCATACTACTTCGGGAGGGTTCTCTTTATAATTGTCCTTCGTGGACTTTCCGACATGGCTTCTTCACCACCATGATGGGGTAATTCTTCACATCACTGATTCAAATGCCTTCATGATATACTTTCTCATACCCCAAATAATTGTCGGACCATAAACTATTTTCTCGTAACAGACGAACGCTTTTCCAGACATCATAGTCAATATCATTTCTTGTTACACTGCTGAGTTCCCTACCACATTATCGTAATCCCCCTTCATACCAGACACTTCATACCAGCAGATTCAGAACTAGGACCGGACGCGTAGAAGCATATCGGACGGATTCGTAATCGGAGGCAGACGTACTAAACTATGGCGGACGGATTCATAGGCAAAATCAGAGGTACGGAAGTATGTCAGACAAATCTGAGATCGGAGTCAGACGTACAGAGAGGTATCAGACAGGTTCGAAATCAGAAGCAGACGTACAGAAATGTATCGTACAGAGTCGTGATCAAAGTCAGACAGACAGAAATGTGTCAGACAGAGTCGTAATTAGAATCAGTCATACGGAGATGTATCAAACAGACGCGTGATCAAAATCAGACGTACAGAGGCATATCAGACGGATTCATATCCAGAGTCAGACATACAGAGGTGTATCAGACAGATTCGCAATCAGAGTTAATCATACAGAAGTATGTCAACCAGAAACAGATTCAGAATCGGATGTACAAAGATTTATCAGATGGGAACATAATCGAGTACAGAAATACAGAGGCGTAATAGGCAGAGCCTTATCAAAATCGAGAGTGTAGAAGTATAACAGATAGAATCTGAATTAGAATCAGATCACTCCTATTAAGGCTCCAGTGATTTATGAGATTTTCCCTTTATTTGTAAACTTTTTCGCCAAGTGGTCTTACGAATCGTCTTGCGTGTCGCTTATCGACTCTTCCAGAGATTCCGCTTATTCACATTTCTTATCTTTCATCCTTCCTACCATCCATACTCATTTTATTTTTTCAGACATCGTCATACCAGACTAAATTATAATGTAACCGGGGCTTTTCTATCCCTTGACAACATTCGGATCGTCGTCCCCGCTTCGCTTCATGTATTCGGTTTAGTAAAACCTTCCGTCTATCACAATACTAGTCGTCGGGACTCGGCTCTTGATCCATATGGGCACCAGACAAAAATCATACACACACATACACACATACAGATACATTTACTATTATCTTACTGGCGAGCGTCTCCGATTGTTATTCGAACCTGCTCAATTTCCGAGCGGTATTGTGCTTTCTATCTTCGCCCATTTAGTCCGCGTCGGTCTGTGCGGATCCTGTAAGGGCACTAATTTCTCCACACATTCTCTTTTCCCTTAGATTACCCCAAATTTTCATTTATATCTATCATACTTACACTTGTGAAAATTTTTGCATTACTTCCCAGGGGGTCACCCATCCCAGAATTGCTCTGGCTTGAGCACGCTTAACCCCGAAACTTTCATGCATTTTGACGTGTTAGGGCTAATATAATTTCGTCGATTGCCCCGCATGACCTTTTTCACGTAATTTTAGGGCAAATCGGGGTCTTAGCAAATTTTCGGAAAGATTTTGTAGCGGGTCCCACCCCCGGCTAAGTCGTACAATTACCATGTCGCCTTTCTGAATCTTAAACATTCACTTTCATACACATATACATATGATTACGGGTAACCCACGGATTTAAGTCTTCGTCCCACGAACTCCGCCTCCAAATAGTCGGTGCAATCTGATAAAATGTCACCGCAAGGTGTTCTCCGGCCACCGACAGAAGAAAACTAAAGTCCGACAAGTATCGCGGGACCTTTTTGTACTTAATCTACATGTTTTCCTCCATATTTCTGGAAATATTTGGGCAGAGGTTCCTCTGTTTTTCTTACTATCCAAAACCTGTACACCAGAAATACCAACCATGCCGCACAGGGCCAACACATATATACACATATACATATCATATCATATCGTATCGCAGCCACACGGGGCTGATAACTTCAAATAAGACTTATAACGTCGTCGACACTTACCACACGTGCCCAACTCAAACGGCATCGGAGGCACTTTCCCGTTTACTTTCATCCGGGATTTCTAGACTCACACTGACGGTGGGGACATCTCAGTCGCCCTTACCTTTGGTCACTAAGTCTCTAATCCTTTTAAATTTCCGTCGTCGTTGAACATCGTTTTACAGATATCATACACACATCGAAAATTCTAGGAAACTTATGTACTCATAACTGATCAAACTCGGGTCTAACCTGGGGAGCTGCCGTGGGAACTGTGTCCCTCATCATCGTCGCCTGTCTGGCCCCCACTATTACCTGCATCTGAATCGGAGGAGTATAAGTAGCCCGGCAATTCCTGGTTCACCGACGGCCAGGACAAAAGGCTGGGGTAGGGCGTGACACTCTCCGGGGAGGCCTGTCTAACATACTACTCCACTACAGGAGCTGCTGGCACGCCCTCGGGAACCTCCTCCTCCGGCGTCCCAGAGGAATGCTCTAGTGGCTCAGCATCGGGGCTATCCTCCTCCCTGGGAGTAAGAAACTCTGGAGGTATCGTCGCTGGGTCCTCCGAGGGGTCGGTATCATAACTGTCTTCCTTGGGAGCCTCTGCTCTGGGGATCAAAAACTCTGGAGGAATTGTCTCTGGATCCTCCGAAGGGTCTGTCTCAATCGAGTAGTTGGGGATCTGCCTACTTGGTCCTGGTGACGTCCTAGGGGCCTTCTTAGCGCCCCCATCCCCATCATCCGAAGCGCTCCTCTTCATTCTTTATCAGCCTACAATCACCTGCAGGAAGAGGGTCAGAAACATTTTCCCCAAATACTGACACTTCTGCTCTTTTGGAGCCTCGCTGTAGATACAACAATTCGTAGGGGAGAATCATCATAATCATACAGCTTTATCGCACGATCTAAGAATCCAAAGAAAGGTAACATCCTAGATGCCCTGTAGCCTCATGTTTATAGATGTGGTGCACAACAGACCGATAAACAAGACTCTACTAGACACGGCCTGTAGACATACCGAGGACTAACCGCTCTGATACCACTTCTGTCACGACCCAACCCCGTGGGCCGCGACTGGTACCCTAACTGGGTACCCGTACATACCTACCTGACCGAATTTCGTATCATACAGATTTTTTTTTTCAAACAGATGTTACAGAAGTAGGCCGATACAGATACGGCACGCGCGCAAACATATATATATATATACCTGGACATGCAGACATTTACAGATAAGCCGATAAGGCTAACATACAGACGAAACTCGTAACCCACACATCTATCTACAGGCCTCTACAGACATACAGAATCATATGACGGGACAGGGCCCCGCCGTACCCAGAATTTCCATATATACAGGATATGCGGAAAACAGAAGATATATACCAAAAGTGTACGCTCCGGATCAAAGGAGCTCTTCAAACAGCAGAGTCAGAAACCTACGCTGGCGCCGTATCACCTGGTGCGTCTGTACCTGCGGGCATGTAGCGCAGCCCCCGAAGAACGGGGGTCAGTACGAAAAATGTACCGAGTATGTAAAGCAGAAACATAACAGATACAATCATAGTCCGAACCGGAGTCACAGAAATATAACGGACAGAACTATACATCAGACAGACGGGCAGAGTCATGATCCAGACAGACATACAGAATCGTGGTCCATACAGATAAACAGAATCATGGTTCGGACAGACCGACGGAATCATAATCCGGACAGACGAGCAGAATCAGAATCCATACGGACATACAGAATCAGAATCCATACGGACATACAGAATCAGAATCCATACGGACATATAGAATCAGAAGCCATACGGACATACAGACATAGTCGTAATTCAGACGGACAGATAGAATTATGCATGCAGAGTAGTGCAGAGTCATACTGAACCATACAGAATCATACAAAATCATACAGAGGCATGTGCTTATATAGATACTGATGGCACATGCATACAGACATACAGATTCCGGCCCTGTCTGGGGGCGCGGTAACAGAACCCGGCCCTCTTAGTACGGGACGCGGTGGACAGACAGAATCAGATCAGATCAGATCATATCAGATGCCATCCTGGCCGCCATCCCCATACACAGATCAATATATCATAATCATACAGATATAACAGATCCCGGCCCGCACACCGAGGGACGCGGTGAACAATGCAGAGGAATATGCACGATAACAGAACCTGGCCCGGGACGCAGTGAAGGAATGCATTGAGACAGCCACGAACAGATCCATGAGAAACCACATACATACAGACTCACATACCGACTCAATCAGACTGAAGGGTGCCAAATGGCGAGCCAAAATCAGAGTATCCAGATAGTATGCATAGTACGCGCCTACATTCTACTTGGGAAGGCACGACAGATCGTTATCAGAATCGAATTCTCAGATGTTCAGAAGTCATTTTGTAAGAATTTCATAAAAATAGTTGTATCATAATCAAAATAATGGTTCAATTGTTTTCTGAGAAAATCGGACAAAATGGAAGTATTTAAAGTATTACAGAAGATATCGGGCCTTGTGGGCCCGCCTCGGACCAACTCGAGGCAACATATGTAATTTACCGACAATAGACCTTATGAGGTCATCCGTAATCGTTTGGAAGTGTTCCGACTCCGTTTAGGGAAGTTTCATACAAAAATTCATTTTAAAGGCAATTGTAAGAAAATAGCTTCAATTGGGTTGAAGGAATTGGAGCGGTTTTCCGTCTCGAATTCCGGGGAACGGAGTCGTACTTAAGGCTCGCGGCCGAGCCTATCACATCCAGAACATGCCTAGGAACAAAGGGAAATGCTTCACATACCTCGATAGCGCCTTACGCTCACTTGGCGTCGACTTCAATTTCGTCCAAAATCTAGAAATGGTCAAGTTTACCATTAGTTAGTTTCAACTTTTCAATAGTCCAAACTTAACACATACTTGCCTACCGAAATTTCGGCAGCATTTTCTCTGTATATATGACATCCCCAAAAGTTAAACACAGCCAAACAATCAACACAACCCAACAACAATATTCATAATAACGACAAGTAGCTCAAAATACATAATAAGGCACAATTTGCCAACTTTCCGTCATAACTTAACATTTTCCGTTCCGACCTTACACTTCCAAACCAAACTTATTATTTTGATGTTCATTACCCATCAAATTCATTACAACACGATTTGGAGGCATATCATACCATTCTCACAAGATATACATAAGATATGCAAACTTACAAACTTTCCATCAAAGCCACAATTTATCCAATTCTCCTAACCTTCAACATACAAGTTCATTATACAATTCCATCTTCCAAATTCATCAACATTACTCATAATTTGCCTCTTAACACTTCCATTTCCATTTTTACATAAGCTATAACAAGGTTGCATAATTTCCTTCAACAACTTAGTAACCATTTTTCCATGACAACAAAGACTATTTTTTTTTCCATTCATTTCACCATAACACACTTAACATATTAACAAGATTAAATTCATATTCCATCACCACACAACACCACACGGCTACAACCTATGTTTCTCCAACTTCCACAATTCATTCCACTTTCATTTCTAATACAATTTCTACCACACTACAACTAAATTTCAACATGAATTCAAGTCACCATAATCATGCAATATATATGCATATATTCGGCCAACATACATACAACCACAACACACAAAATTTTCATGTTTTTCATTCATTTCAACTTACTACAACATACATACACCTCTCATAACATGTCAAAAGCATAAAATTTTTACCTTTCTTCACTTGGGGTTAAGGTTGCTTTCTTGCCACAATACTTATATCAACTTGTAGAGGGCCTTGAGCTTAGTACTAATCTCACAAGAATTTAATTTTTTGAACCAAGAATTTGCTCCAAGAAATTTTTTCTTTCTTTTCTTTCTTGCTCTCCTTGGAGCCGAAACCTCCTCTATTTTCTTGCTTTGTTTTGTTCTTGTTCTTTCTTGAATATTCTTAAGGGCTTATCCTTAATATAATTAGTCACATGACTAATTCATTAAATGGATATTGGGCCAAAGGCCTCTTGGCCGGTTGGGCTCCCACTTGGGCCTTGATTTTCTTATTTTTTTTTAGCCCACAATTGATGGTTAATTATTGAAATTCATAAGGCAAGTTTCCAAAATTCCCATTTTGCCCTTGGCCACCTTTCGTAATTCCACACCATTGTATTCATAACCTACACATTCATACCGAGTAAGGTCCAATTGTGGCCTTATTCATTACAAGTCAATTTACCTTGAATTTTTCGAATAAGCAAAAATGTCGGATGTAACAAGGCTGTGCTGGCAGAGGACGTCGTGCTGCCGGAGGACGCCGTGCGCGTAGAGGACGCGGTGCTGCTGCTAGAGGATCTGGTGGTGGAGGACACCATCTGGTAGATGAGGCGGATGAGGCCGATCCCATTCCAGAGGGCGTTCACGGTCTAGTCCATCCGCAACAGTTCCAGGCCGGTGGCAGGTCACCTGGGGACTCACCTACGTTTATGCCGGCGCTCTTACTTGCTGAGATACCTGGGTCTTCATCACAGCCGAGCCAGAATGCATATATGGAGGAGCGTGATAACGTTGATTGGGCGGCGTTACGCGCTTCATTAGCTGATGAGCGGACTGTGAGGAATTTAGAGGGAGCCAGGATTCTTGACTTCGATGAGTTTTTGATCCCGGTTAGTATTTAAAATACTTATTTGTTCATTTAAATTATTTATTTTAAATATATATATATATATATATATATATATATATATATATGTTCTCATTATTTAGTGATATTTTATATTTTAGGATTCGGCGCCAGCGGGTCCACCAGAGCCACCCACTCAGGCGTTTTCTCATGGGTCTGCCGAGCCAGCGGTGTCTTCCCATATGACTACCGAGCCACAAATAAGATTTTTATTAAAATTTATGTTTTTCATATTTTAGGATTCGGCGCCAGTTGGTCCACAGGAGCGACCCATTCAGGAGCATTCTCATCAGCCTGCCGAGGCAGAGGTGTCTTCTCATGAGACTACCGAGGCGCATGTAGGTTTTTTACTTAAAACTAATTTTATTCAATATAAAGTAAATATTTATTTAATTTTTATAATATTTACTTGGACTTCAAACAGCATCTCGTCCAGGAGACTACCTCATATTCACCACCACACCTATCTCAGGAGCCTATTCAGGCGCCCGTTGACACACAAGTTTGATTAAATAAATAACGTTAATGTATTCAATATAAATAAGAAATGGTACTAATTATTATATATTTTTTAGGTTCATCCTTCGGCGCCAGCGGTGGCAACTCCTGACGAGGAAGAGTCCGAGTTTCTAGACCCAGGTCATCATGAGGTTCTGCCCGTGCGAAGGGGACCAGATCCCAAGAAGAAGCACATTCTAGTCAAGGGCGCACGGGCCAGGGGAAGAGATGATGATCATGACTTGAAGCGTCCAGTTATTAAGAGGAAAAAGGGCGATGGAGACGATGGCGAGGGCGGTGGGGATGGTATGAGCCTTAGGCCTAGGGATAGTCTCCGGCATACTACATATGGGACCCATCCTCGATAGTGTATATACATTAGTGTCATACAATTTATCGTAAATATTATCTATTTTTTGCATATTTATAAATATTATCTTAGTCTTTATTATTGTTTATAGTTTCACATCCTAAATTGATAATTAAAAAAATGTGACACATTCGAAATAAAGTTAAGCATTAATTTAAAAATAAGACGAAACCCTAAAAGATAAATAACTTAAAGCTAATGACTACAAGTCTTCAAACAAAAAAGGACTTCGAGCACTTTTCAACTACTAAAACGACAATCCAAAGTATTGCGTATTCTTGATGTATTGGGCCTATTTTATTAATTATACAAATATAAGTAGGGTTCTATATAAAATATTGAAGTTCCGAAATCTCAAAGCATGATTAATATACGGCTAAACTACGTAAAAAGGAGTGAAAATGTAATAAGAGGCTGGTTTTGGAAAATGGCGGAGCGCTATAGCGCAGTAAAATAATGCGCTATAGGTGAGAGACAAATTTCTATAGCGCAATAAAATACTGCGCTAAAGCAGTCAACAGGTCTGTTACGATTAACTCCTATAGCGCAGTAACATACTGCGCTAAAGCACTTATCGGGTCTGTTACGGTTAAGTGCTTTAGCGCAGTAAAAGGTAGTTTTGTAATTTTTTTTTTTATTGAGATATTTTGGTTCAAAATAATTTTTTTGGCGCATTTTGATTCCGGACTCGAATAAAGCCGTGTGGGGTCAATGTGGCTACTAGCTAGTTTTACCATCATGTAAGATTTAGCCTGTGCATGATGAGGATTCAAATGAGTATGAGCTGGAGTAGTATTTTAATTTGGACCACTAATGACAGTTAGTAATCACAGGCGCTACCTGGGGATTGAACCCATGATCTTCAAAATACAAAGATAATTTCTGATCAATACTTCACTCAGCCTATTATGATTATGTGTTCATTTAGTTAATATTATATATATTTTTAGAATTATACACATAATATATCGAGATTAATCGAGTGACTATAAGTTCACGTGATCCAAAATTTACACAGAAATTCGCCCCCGTTAGTAATGGCAATGTCCACAATCAAATGTCTATGTCTTAGCTTTATGCAATTGTCATGCTAGAAAAGACGTATCAATTTAGGGTACCCGGATATGTTAAAGAGGAACAAGCAACAAGCATTCTTTCCGCGATTAAAGTTGGCCCCACCCTTCAAGACTAAAAACAAAAATAGTAGCTTCAATTAAGGACACCAGCTGATTTACGAATAAACCAATCCAGGGTGGCGTTTGTAGTCGCCACAATTTGAGTCTTACCCTTTTTTGTGGTATCGATCATGGTGCCAGCTACAGTGATAGGTACGGGTTTAAATGCATTCAATAGCTCTTGATTAGCTTTGTATTAGAAAATCTTTCAAATGTATAATATTTAATTGTGAACATTACATAAACGATCTATGAAGTCCGTGGCATTTCAAAACCTATAAATTTCAAAATCTGACCTGCTTCTAGCGAATAAATGTCATCGTCGTCATCAGAAGGAGTCAGCATTGAAGTTTATGAATTCTAAATTCAAATCTATTGAAGTTATTGAATTTTAAATTAATAATAAGTACATGTTTAATGAATTTGAATTTTTAAGACAAATATAATATTTAAATCAAAGCTATTAGGTTCAATCGAACTCATAGCTGACAGTGTAGCTCTGCCCTTAGCCATCACAATCGCTAGCTGTGCGTATCAATCAAAAATGTTGGCAACTTGAATCAACAGCAGGCAGGCAATTTGATGAAGAAATCAGAAATGAATATAACTTTATCTCTGTCGTTAAATTTTCAAAGCAGAGTCAAGAAGACATTTTGGGCCAAAGACCTTGAAATGACATGGATGGGCTGCTGTGGTAGCCAATGCCATCTAATTAATCTAGAGGCTAGAAATTCATACAAGTGTTTTACAACTTGCAAGTCTAAAAGATCAATTTTTGCGCGGATTGTCCTTACGGACTGGTCATTAATTTTTGCCTCTCAAATAGCTTATCTTTAATTTTTGTCTCTGCTTCTGATTTAATGAAAGTTTGTATGCCAAAGTACCTTTATCCGCTGGTCGATGAAATTAGAGATTTTGGCTTCAATCTCCAGCAGAGGTCGGAAAATAATAATCGCAAGGCATAAATTAGGCCAAATTTTTATTTTGTTTTTTAGATGTCAGGGATATTTTCGGCTACCTTTTGTTACTTGAAGTGCCGACAGTCAAAAAATTAAAGACCAGCGATTTGAGCGGCAAAATTTAAAGACCGCCCCAAGATAGTGTAGACCAGCTAGATGGATTGTGCAGACCAACTAGTTTTCATGGCCGTAAAATTACTCTTTGTTTATAACTTTACTAGAGGGGCATGGCCCGGCTAAGCACGGGCCCAACATTGTAAGTTTGTTTTCTATAAATAAAAAATAAAGAATTGCTGGATATTTTTCTGCCATATGAGCCACAAATTGCAAGGAATCAATTTATTCTAGATACGTGCATGTTTTAGTGAAAGGGATGATCTGATAAGTTAAAAATAAAGTCTATTCATTCAAGCATCAGCAAAAGATACACAATACCAAACCATCGATTGCACAAAAAAAAAAAAAAAAAAAAGACATCAAATGTTAACACAACTCAAACAACTTGCAGCCAAAAAAAAAAAATCCAAAAGAAAGAAAAAGAAAAGAAGGATGCTCAAGAAGTTGTTAGGAACATTCTGCTTGTACAATCTATCATTCAAATTCTAGCGTTGTCCCAACTTCTGGACTATCCAATGTGCCATATAGAACATCAACTCTTTGTACATATGTGCTTTTCAGTGGCCAAACATTACTGTTTGTTGTTCCTGCAAATTATTGAGAAGGGCACACGCTAAAAATAGTCAGAGCAAGTTCATGTCAAGTGTATCAACTTCACCATTTGTGCAGAATGCATATTTATATCAACATGGTAACATCAGAAGATTTAGATGAAGAAACTTAAGTAGTTTTTTTAAAAGTCAACCTGCATCTTTACCTACTTGGCTGGTTATCTATGTTCTTAACTAAGCTAAAAACACCTTATAAAATCACACATTTGCTCAAGTTCGCATATCAAATTCAAGGTGAAATCGGTTACTCTTTCAACAAAACTGGGTAAAATTGAGCCAAAAATCTCGATTCAAGATAAATTCATGTTCTTTTTTCTTTTAATAAGTAAAATGATATGTGGGATGAATGAGAATTTATCTCTGAACTTCAGCCTATATTAGACGTGTTGTCTCAATCACATTGTTTCCCTCTTTCACTACACTTCTGCATGTAGTTTGTTTTACTAACTAAAAAGCTCAACAATTTATGCTATCTAAGTTTTACTAAGTAAAAAGCTCAACAATTTATGCTATCTAAGTTTTACTAAGTAAAAAGCTCAGCAATTGATGCTACCTAACTTACTGCCCACTACCATATCAGAATTTGCAATTCAGATACTGCAAAAATAACAAAAGAAAGCTAAGTCACCCATAAAAGTTGAGTCTAGAGGTGTGGTGTTTTCTATGTGTTATCTGCCAATAATAAAATTGTAATTTTATCCAAGAACTACCTAATACAAATACAACATCATAATCCGACACTAATCACTATAAGCACACAAAACAGAACATTATTCTTTTTTCAAGAAAAATGGACCCAAGGCCTGAAAAAGGTATGTGAAATTGTACCTGAAGTTCTTGAAAATTAGAGAATCTTAAATCAACCCTTTCCCATGGCTTGGCCTGCTTGTTGCTTTGCTTCTAGAACTTGATTGTTTTCTCTTTGTCATCTTCCCTCACTCGACACTATAATTTTTAATAAGCAAGCAAAGATCCAAAAGTACCAAGTAGTAAGTATACCAAACTTCTTTCAATAGCAAATGAGTGAAATCCATAAGAACTCTAAACTCATCAGACTAAACATAGTATGTATATATTAGTATAAAGATTTTGATTATGAAATTAAAAAATTGTACCAAAGTTTACTAAATAATTTGACGCCAAAGGCAGGGCTTGGCGACTTTTATATTCTATGCCATAGCCGTTGTGTAGAGTAAACTCCTGAAAAAATGGCTGGACATATTAGGATGTCTACAAATAAAAAGAAAATGTTATAGAAACTGTCTGTCCATATCCACATATTACATATAAAAGTAAAACTACTCACGGCGAAAAGGTAATACTAACTTGATTGAAGTAGCAGATAAAATACATTCTTAAACTTTTGCCCCTTTTTTGCTACAATTAATCAGCAAGGAAGTTAAAAGAGTTTCATTAGCAGCAAAAATGTATCTTTATTTTAATACTTTGCACGATATGATCAATAATGTTGTCAACATGGAGCATCATACGTTGCTAAATTATACACAAATGACTCCAAGAATCTACTCGCAGATACATCGTAGCATCAAGTAGCTTTAGATAGTTCCAAGTAAGATGTTTCAACTTACAACTATTTGTGGCAACTTATAGGTTTGAAGAAACAGTTAAATTGGACCTAGGATAAAGAAAAAGAAAAAGAACCAATTGATAGAGGATAAGAAACACATCAAATAATGTATTAGGAGAATGTTTTGTTATCAGTAAAAAGTAATTTTATTAAATAACAGTGCCAAATAGATGTCGTGGTGCTAGAAGCAAAAAGTAGGTGACCTCTACAGTTGTTGTAAAAGAATACTATTTTTCTGCCATCACCTTAAACAAAGCGTAATGTTAAAAAAGTTCCCACATTCCCTTATACCCAAGTTCAACCAAAGAAAAGGAAGCAATCAAGGAAATGGCAATGATCGATTTATTAAGCACCTAAAAATGAATGCTCGCTTTCAAAATACCATTTGGGAGTAGTTGATTCCCACCATCATGATACTGACCATGAATACACACAGTATCTAAAACCGAAAACAGAAGAATCGTGCTTATTTTTTCAAGGGCAAAGGGGCAAATATACCCCTCAACTATAGGATATGGAGCAAATATACCCTCCGTTAAAAAAAATGAGGATTTATGCCCTCGCCGTTAATAAAAAGGGGCATATATACCCCTCAACTATAGGATATGGAGCAAATATACCCCTCGTTACAAAATTGGTGCAAATATACCCCTGTCATTTTAAAATGGTGCAAATATACCCCTGTCGTTTTAAAATGGTGCAAATATACCCTTTTCACTGACGGATTTTAAAAAAAAAAATTTAGGTTATTTTTTAATTAAAAAATATCACGTGACTTTAAAAAAAAGTCTACCCATTTTTTTGTGTAAACATACTTTTCTAAGGCCACATAGTAATTTTTTCTTTTGATAGGTGGGGTCTGTTCGTTTAAAAAAAATATCTCCGTGACTTTAAAAAAAATAAGTCTACTCATTTTTTAAAAAGAACCAGACCTTACCCATCAAAAAACAATTACTATGTGGCCTTAGAAAAGTATGTCTACGCAAAAAAAGGGGTAGACTTTTTTTTAAAGTCACGTGATATTTTTAATTAAAAAATAACCTAAATATTTTTTTTTTAAAATCCGTCAGTGAAAAGGGTAGACTTATTTTTTTAAAAGTCACGGAGATATTTTTTTTAAACGAACAGACCCCACCTATCAAAAAAATTACTATGTGGCCTTAGAAAAGTATGTCTACACAAAAAAATGGGTAGACTTTTTTATAAAGTCACGTGATATTTTTTTTAAACGAACAGACCCCACCTATCAAAAAAATTACTATGTGGCCTTAGAAAAGTATGTCTACACAAAAAAATGGGTAGACTTTTTTATAAAGTCACGTGATATTTTTTAATTAAAAAAGAACCAATTTTTTTTTTTTAAATCCGTCAGTGAAAAGGGTATATTTGCACCATTTTAAAATGACAGGGGTATATTTGCACCAATTTTGTAACGAGGGGTATATTTGCTCCATATCCTATAGTTGAGGGGTATATATGTCCCTTTTCATTAACGGCGAGGGCATAAATCCTCCTTTTTTTTAACGGAGGGTATATTTGCTCCATATCCTATAGTTGAGGGGTATATTTGCCCCTTTGCCCTTTTTTCAATTGAAATACATTTGTCTCTTGCATATTAAAGTTTCCATTAGAATTTGAACCTTTTACACCTTAAGCACATGTAAGTTCCTGAACTGTATACACTTGAAAGAGCTAATGACTCACCGAAAATTCTATTAAGTTCTTTCATGATTTAAATTACGGGAAGATGAAATCTCTGATGGTGGGAAAAGAAAATCCATTCCGCCAGAGGATAAGGAAGTGTAGAAACTTGGAACACAAACCAAACACTGTCACGAAAATTTAGTTTATAATCTGTTGCAATTATTATAAAATGAAAAGAGAAAAGATTAAACTCTGATTACCCAAAAAAGAAAAAGCAAATAGATTTTTATTCAATAGATATCCCAAATCATATACTCTAACATGCACCTTCGGTTTTCTTGCTGGTTTTCTCTAAATTTGTTGTTTGTTACCTCCTGAGTAAGACTTACAGTAGGCATGTCCTATTCTTTTGATTAATTTCTAGCTATTCTTTCTTCTCCATTTTTGACACAAGACATTCTTTTTCAGTAAAATAATATTGCAGAGAATTCAAATAACACAATACTCTAAAGGAACATATGATCTTTTTTCTTATCTACTAATTCTTTTTTTATCCACCAGGTGAGAAGCTGATGGCTAGAGTAAAACAGTTCTAGCTTCCAAGTAAGCAAGTGAGACAAAATGTAATGAAAATCTAAATAAACTAAATGCATATCAATTTTGATCCAAGATATATTTTTCTTATGGAGTATAATGTTATGAGTATACGTAGCATGACAAAAGTAATACCGCAGCAGAGAATTGCTGGAACTATCTTCTACTTACTGGGGAATTTCATCAAATGCATTGGTCGCACAATCTTCTTCCCTTGTTGCTACTCCGTACTATTTTTATCCCAACAGAAACTTCCTGAGGCCAAAATCCACAAACAAAATATGAAGAAAGAGAAAAATCAAATACTATCCAAAAACAAAAATCACTAAACGAAAGAAATATTGAGTATAAATGCGAATACAACTTTAGAGGCAGAAAGAAGATTGTAAATCGCAAAAATCTCTAAATCAATAATATCTAAGAAAATAGAATATAAGTACATTAAGATGCAACTCGACATTAGAAACCTGGCAGAGTAAATGTTGTTGTGAGGGATCGAAGTTGAAGCTCGGCTAAGGAAGCGAGTAACTATCATTTAAATTGCACGGTCAGGATTAAAAGATATTTAATGAGCTCGGAGGGCCACGATTTTTCCATGTCATTGAAGAGTTAGTTATAACTGAAAGCTCTTCTAAATCTGATTCTTCTTTTCTTCTTCTTCTTCTTCTTCTTGGCAGATTCATGATGACGTCGGTGGATTCTTCATCTATCTAGTAGTAGTTTATTAATCTTTCAATTTCGTTGTATTTGAGTTCCATTTAGTGATATAAAATCAAAAATTGTCCTAAAAATTCATTTGTTTTTCATATTTACTTAATTTGAGTTTAGATCCATATCTGGATCATTACAATTGGTATTAGAGCAGTAGATTTGCAGCTTGTGGGTTGAATCATGGCAGAAGGAACACAAATGCAAACCATGGATGCTAAGATCAATCAGCATGAGGAAGTGTTGAATGAGTTGACTGTGGTCAACAAGCACTTCAACAGACACAAAGAGGAATTCAAGGAACCCTAGAATTGATATTGGAGCGATTAATAGCTTTGGAAAGACCCCAACAAAGAGCTCAGGATGTAAGAGCAATCAGACCTCAAGTTGCAATTCAAACCCCTTCTCCAAAATGGGAATTGCCAAGCTTCGAAGGTCAGGAACCTAAGGTGCGGATTAGGAAGCGTGAATGGTATTTTAATCTATACAAAACTCAGGAAAATTCTAAGATGGAAGCTGCTGCACTTTACTTGAATGGGGTAGCTGAGACATGGTATCATTCACTGGTGTTGAGCAAAAAAGAAGTTGGTTGGACTGAGTTCAAAGAAGAGCTGATTGTCAGATTCAGTGAGGAAGTATTCGAAGATATAGTGGTAGAGTTCAACAAGAGTCAAATTAGAACTGCTGATGAGTTTTTGGCACAGTTTGAAGATAAGAAGGCTCAGATGTTGTAAGAAATCCTCTTCTAGATGAATCTAATTTTTTTGTCTAGTTTCATTGGAGCCTTGAAAGAGGATATTAAGGTAGGGGTTAAACTCATAAAACCAAAAACTCTTAGGTTAGCTATAAAACAAGCTAAAATTTAAGAAAAACAATTGAAGTGGCTGAGAAGAAAGCCAAAGCAGTTGCTAAACTGTTTGCTAAGCCTAACAATTTCACTAATGCTAAGGGTCCTGTATCTAGATCCAATGGGTTTAGGTTAACTCTTGAGGTGTATGAGTATAGAAAGAATAATCATTTGTGTTTCAGATGTGGTGAAAAGTTTGAATCAGGGCATCAATGTAAGAAGCAACAACTGAATTGTATGTTTGGTGAACCAAGTACTGTTCCTGAGATCTCTGAGGTTGAAAATGAACAAAATGATGTTGATATAATCATAGAAGGGGAACTAGAACAAGAAGTTATGGAAGCTGTATGCATGAATGCTTTATGATGAGATAATCAAGGAGTTAACACTATATTAGTGAGAGGAATTGTCAAAAATAGAAACTGACAGTACTGATTGATTTTGGAGCTACTTATAGTTTCATTGACATGAACACTGTCAAGGAAACTGGTTATTAGTCTAGTGCTTGTCCACCAGTGAGAGTGACTGTTGTTGATGGCAACTATGTCATGACCATTTCTTAGTGCAAAGAGTTCACCTGGAAAATGCAAGGAAGACCATTTATAGAGAACCTGCTTATTATACTCTTGGGAGGGTGTGACATTGTATTAGGTAATGATTGGATGAGGAAGCACAATCCCATTAATTTTGACCATGAGAGGAACTGTATCACTATTGAAAGAAAGAGCAACACGTTGGTTTTGCATGGAATCTCTGAAGAGAGCAAGCTTAGCATGATCTCTAGTGGAACCATGGGCAAGATGTTGAAGAAGTGTTGAAGTCTTACTCTGATGTTTTTGCATAACCCAAGACCTTGCCTCCTGCTAGAGCACTAAATCACTCAATTCCACTCAAACCTGGGGCTTTGCCAGTCAGTTTGAGACCTTACAGATACAACTACTATCAAAAAGATGAATTGGAGAAACAAGTTACAGAAATGCTTACTAATGGGATCATCCAGCAAAGTCAATCACCATTTTCCTCACTAGCTTTACTAATCAAAAAGAAAGATGGAACATAAAGGTTCTGTGTGGATTATAGAGGGTTAAATGACATTATCATTAAGGATAAGTATCCTATTCCCATTGTTGATGATCTATTAGATGAACTATATGGGGTTGTGATCTTTTAAAAAGTGGATCTGAGGGCCGGTTATCACCAGATCAGAATGAAGATTGAAGATGTGCAAAAGGCTACATTTAGAACACATATGGGGCACTATGAGTTTAAGGTCATGCCTTTTAAGTTGACTAATGCGCCAGCAACTTTTCAAGCATTAATGAACCAGGTTTTTCAACCGTTTCTCAGAAAATTTGTACTAGTGTTTGATAAGAGAAAAATATCATGCATAAATTAAGTTGTTATTTAATTTTATTACTAATATTTCTATTTTTCCTTGCAGAAAATGTCATAATTTAATAAGAAGATTAATAGCTCATCAATTAAGAAGATATGTGGCAAAAGAGATTCAAGTCCGGATTTTACAAAAAAATCAAACACAAACAAAATGAAAGAAATAAAAGAAGAAGAAAACCAAAAGGAAGCATGCAGAGAATGAAATACAACTTGCAACTAAGGTGGGACCCGACAATAAATTGAAACAAAAAGAAAAATAAAAGCAAATGGAGAAAGAGAAGAAGTCTGAATCAAGAAGAATGCTTGTAACTTACCATTTGGGAGGAGTCCGTGTTTACTAATGGAAAACGCAACTGGCAAGTTGTAACTTGTAAGTTGTGAAAAAGTAGTTCACATTAAAATAATTTAAAAAGAAAAGAAAAACAAATGGAAAGAGGATGACTAGAGGAAAGAGAAATGGTAGGCTGCAGAGGAAAATTCAGAGCTTGCAAATTGCAAATAGTGTAATTTCATTGGCTGCATAGACGGTTATCATTGCTATAAATAGAGGCATCCTTTTCCATTTTGAGGGACACGAATTCAGAGGGAAAACATAGAGTAACGGGAGAACTGCAAAATATATTGTTCCTTTCTTCGGTTCTTCTTTTACTATTTCTTCAATTATTTGATATTGGAAGTTATTCTAGTTCCTGTTTTTAATTAAGTAGTGAAATTATTCTTCTTGAATATTTCTCTTATTTTCTTATTAATGGATAAGAATATTTTCATAAGTTGTACTAATTTCAATATGGAATAACTTTCTTTTGTGTTGGGAGAATGACGGATCTTGATATTTCTATGTAATAGAAGATATTATTCCTCAATTTCACATGCTAGAGCTGAAGCTTTATATTTAAATTTTATCCGCTTTACAGTTAGATGTTATTTCATTTGTTAACATCTATCTATTTTATACTACATATTAATGCATTACTAATTCTGTAATCGAGAGAGGCGGAAGAGGTAATAACGTTAATATTGGTATAGATAGATGTTAACATTTCTTCAGTAACATCTATTTCTTTTATGTTATAATTAATTTTACACTTATTTGTAATCGAGAGAGGCGGATAGTGTAATAATTAGTTCTAGCAAGTAAGGTAACCGAAAGGGACTTACTATAAAGAGCATGTTTCATTTTAAGCATATATTTCTGGTTCTTTAATATTACTATTTTGATAATTAATTTGTATAACCGAGAGGATTGCAATTGATTGTTCAACTTAAGTAATAATATATAAATGTAATCGTGAGAGGCATTTATACATTTATGAGAAATAGAAATTGAAGATTAAAGAATTTACTTCATAATAGAAATATCAAGTGAAGTCAGAATCCCAACACCTTTTATTATATTTTTGAAAAAACAAAATATATCTCCATTGCTCTATTTACGTATTTTTAGTTAATTAACTCACAACTCAACTCTTTCTGATTTTCTCAAATAGTAATTAAAACAAGAAACGTCTGTAAAATATATAAACCAATCTCTGTGAGTTCGACATCTTTCTATACTATTATTTGATAGAGTAAGAGTTAAAATATATATACGCCAGACACTTGTCAGTGTTCTTTAATGATATCTTGATTTACAGCATTTCTATAGAATATTATGTGAAACATTTTATTGTTGTATTTGACACTCTAAGGAAACATTCATTATTTGAAAAAAAATCTAAGTGCTCTTTTGGCCAGCCTAAAGTTTAGTATTTGGGCCATGCGATAACTGCAGAAGGAGTATCCACTGTCCCTTCTAAAATTCAACCAATGGTTGATTGGCCTAGGCCAACCACTCTAAGGGCTCTCAGAGGGTTTTTGGGACTGATAGCTTATTACAGGAAGTATGTTGCTAATTATGGCACTATATGTAGGCCAGTTACTGATCTACTTAAGAAGGATTCATTCAAATGGAACCATGAAGCTGAGCTAACTTTCATTTCTCTAAAGAAAGCTATGACTGCCACTCCTGTTCTGAGTTTGCCAAACTATTATAAAGTGTTTGTTTTGGAAACTGATGCTAGTCATGGAGGAATTGGTGCAGTTTTAATGCAAGATGGCAACCCAATTGCATATCTGAGTAAAGTGTTAGCTCAGAAACATAGGGACAAGTCTATGTGAGAAAAAGAGTACATGGCACTCTTGAATGCTATTAAGAAATGGAGACACTATTTACGGTTTAAATACTTTGTAATCAAGACTGGTCACCATAGCTTAAGGTTCTTGTTAGAACAAAAAGTAACTTCTGCAGTTTAGCAGAAAGGAATGACCAAACTATCGGGGTTAGATTATGAAGTTCAATACAAGAAGGGGGCTGAAAATAGAGTTGCTTATGCACTCTCTAAACAACATGAAACTGATTCTACCAATGATCATTACAAGGGGTAGTTGATGGCTATTAGCATACCTGTCTCTTCTTGGATGCTTGAAATCCGTTCAAGCTATGAATGTGATACTCAAGTCTTGGAAATTATTTCTCAAGTATCTGTGGACTTACATGGTCTTAGTATTTGGCACTATTGATCTGAGGTTCTCAAAAGAAAAAGGAAAGCTATATATTGGTGCTTCTGGTGGTCTCATGAACCAGTTAATCACCACCTTTCATGAATCACCTATGGGGGGTCATTCAGGTCAACTTGGCACACTTAAGAGATTGTCTCAGCTGTTCTACTGGCCAGAAATGAAACAGATGGTAATAGCATTTGTCTCTAGTTGTGACATCTGTCTCATAAATAATAAAGAAAATGTGGCATATCCAGGCTTGCTACTGCCCCTTCCTATCCCACATCAAACTTGGAGTCATATTAGCATGGATTTCAATGAGGGATATTAGCATGGATTTCAATGAGGGGCTGCCCAAGTCAAGAAACAAAGATGTGATCTTAGTAGTAGTTGATAGAATGACCAAGTATGCTCACTTCATAGCTTTTGCTCATCGTTATACTGCTTCCACTGCTGCTGAATTATTTTGGAAAAGAGTTCATAGCTTGCCTGGCACACCTGAATCCATTTTTACAGACAGAGATAGAGTATTTCTCAGTATTTTTGGCGATCACTGTTCAAGTTACTTGGCACTTAACTACACTACAGTATTTCATATCACCTTCAGAGTGATGGTCAAACTGAAAGGGTGAATCAGTGCCTAGAAAACTATGTGATGGTCAAACTGAGAGGGTGAATAAGTGCCTAGAAAACAATCTTAGATGTATGAATGCTAGCAGGCCTACTCATTTGAAGCACTGGCTTCATGCTGTTGAATGGTGGTATAACACCAATTTCCATACAAGCTTGCAATGCACTCCCTTTGAAGAATTGTATGGATACTCACCCCCGCACCTATCTCTAGGCCCTTGCTTGAAACTATGGTCCCAACAGCTGAAGATATCATCATGAAAAGACAACTGATGCAACAATTATTGAAGGATGACTTGACTAAAGCTCAGGAATGAATGAAGTCCTATGTTGACAGAAAGGAGGACTGATAAGGAATTCCAGGTGGGAGATATGGTCTATTTGAAGTTAAAACCATACATGCAGTCTTCCATTGCTCTAAGGGGAAGTTTGAAACTCAGTTCTAAGTATTATGGACCCTATAAGATACTGGCTAGGATTGGGCATGTTGCCTATCGATTAGAGTTACCTCAAGAAAGTAAAGTTAATCATGTGTTCCATGTTTCCTTGCTTAAGAAGAAGATTAGTGACAGAGTAGTGGTGCAAACATTGCTTCCTAGCATTAGTGATGATGGTCAGTTCTTGGTCAAGCCTGTTGTTATATTACAATGGCAGATGATAAAAAAAAAAAAAACAATGTTGCAGTGACTCGCGTGTTAATACAATGGTCCAACTTACCTCTAGAGGATGCTACGTGGGAAGATTATCAATGCATTAAGGCTCAGTTCCTTGATTTTGATAATTAATCCTTGAGGTCAAGGATTGTTTCCAAGCAGTGGGGATTGTAATGACCTTACTAAATAAAAGGAATAAGTAGAGTAATTGTTGTTGTGAGGGATCGAAGTTGAAGCTCGGCTAAGTAAGGGAGTAACTAACATTTAAATCACATGGTCAGGATTAACAGATATTTAATGAGTTCGGAGGGCCACGAATATGCCACATCATCGAAGAGTTAGTAATAACTGAAAGTGACAAGAGAGAGAAGATAGCTTTTGGCAGGTCATTTCCTCTCTTTCCTCCTTCTTCTTCACGTGTTCTTCCCTTTCTCTTCTTCTCTTCTAAATTTGATTCTTCCTTTCTTTTTTTTTTCTTGGCAGATTCATGATGACATTGGTGGATTCTTCATCTATCTAGTATTAGTTTATTAATCTTTCAATTTCGTTGTATTTGAGTTCCATTTAGTGATATAAATCGAAAATTGTCCCAAAAATTCATTTGTTTTTCATATTTACTTAATGTGAGTTTAGATCCATATCTGGATCATTACATCAGTTCAATTACCAAAATGACTAATTAGCACTAATTTCGTTGGAACAAAACTTAATAGTCACATT
Organism: Lycium barbarum; assembly: GCF_019175385.1. Taxonomy (NCBI): domain Eukaryota; kingdom Viridiplantae; phylum Streptophyta; class Magnoliopsida; order Solanales; family Solanaceae; genus Lycium; species Lycium barbarum. Next base: position 110,486,095 of record NC_083344.1, on the reverse strand, counting down.
ATTCTGTTGCTATTTTCAATTTCAAGAGAAATTAGATTAACAAAGAAGAGAACATGGAATGGGGTTGGGTCAAGCCAGATATTCTTGACATGGAGGAAGTTTTGATGGTACCACATGCATGCTAGAGGAGGAGAAACAGAAAGGTTTAAAAAATAAAAGGAGAATCAACCAATTTCACCTTAAAACAATAGAATGCCAACAGAATCAACCAACTTTAGAGACAACTCGGAACAAATACCAGAGGTTAACATTTGAGAACTCCTCTACTACATCTTCAGTTGGCATCTTCATAACGTTGGATAGAAATCCAGGTTCAGTGCATGGATCTAGGGTTCAAAATTAGAATTGGGGTAATTTGCTTTAGGATTTTTGGGAGAAATTTGTGTTCCCGTGCACTGAGTAACAGAGAAGACGATGAGGATGAAGTCTCAAAATAAGTTGGAAGAGAGATAGAGATACACGTGTTTATTCCTCAATCAGTTAAGACCCACCACCAGGTACAATTTTTATTGCTTTTTGTACAATTAATTAATGCAGCGTTCGTACACCTTTGTTGGCTTCTAAATATTAGTAAAGTAAAGTAATATATCTTGCTTTGTTTGATTTCTCCATTTTCTTTATGATAATATAAAATATAGTAGTGATCATGACAGTCTGTCATTTCATTCAAATTCTATGTTGATCTAATTTTTCCATAATTGCAATTTTTGTGACGCCTTTCCATTTTCCATTGTTATGAAGGTGTTACCACCAAAATTTAGGCACTAAAATTGGGCTTGGACCAGCGGATGAGAAAAGTCCAATAATCAATTGTGATTTTGACAGCCATGAACCAAAGCCCAAATGTACTAGCTGAAGGAGTTTCGTCCACAAGGTTACAATATTATAGTATTGAGGAAAGTTGCAAACTTACCTAAGGATGTAATTAGGGGAGGTTAGTGAAATTTTATGGTAAAATCACTTATTTTACTTTTGTATTAGTAAAGTGACTTATTTTTATTATTCTATTATGTACAACAAAATTTAAACTTTTCGAAATTGTCTCACACATCTCGATTTCTCTTCAGTATATAATTTGCTTCAATTAATTTTTAGTGTTTTATCTTAAAACGTCACGTAAGAGTTACATTGCTATTACGATGTATGATTTGTTACATAAAATAGTAAGAAGCTTTAATATAACACATAAAGTCCAGATTAAGAGTACTATATGCACGTTGAGTACAAATTTCATTACAAGAATTTGTATACATGTGTCCGATGCTCAAGCAAGATTTTAGTTATAGGGAAGAGGTTGCAATAAGCAATATGTGCACCTCCCAAAATATTTTTTTCTATAAAAAACAAAATATTATTCTATCTTAGAATGATTATTCAGTTGCTACTCAACCATTTGCATAAAATTTGAAAAAATAATGAGTAGTATCATTAGAGTTTTGAATATAATTATCATTGACTTGATTCTTCATTCAAATATCACGAAAATATAAAGGGGGAAGAAACAAGGAATAAGGAAAAATCGACAAATAAACAATATAAATTAAAGGTACTCAAGATTCAACAACATATATACACAACAAAGTCAAGATGGGAAAAGCCAAATCCGACAAATACTAAAGGATAGATGCAAATGAACAACAACAGTTACGATCTCAACAGTACAATTGGCACAGGAGCTACAATACAAGTTTGAAAGAAATCATAGGCAAAATAACAAAAATATCAGTGAAATCGACGAAAGTACCGGACGGACATCACTTCAATTTGAAAATCGGGCCTCGCGATTTTTCAGCTAATTTTGCGAGAACAATAACTGGATAACTCACCTTCAAACTCGATCTTAAGCTGCATTAAGGTCAATTTTGTTCTCATTTCTCAGCAGCGACAAGATTGAGGGTCATCTTCGAACTCCAGTTCACACACTTTACTTTCCTAACTAAGGTTTTTTTATTCTAGGCGTTTTCGTTTGATTTCTAAAATAGGTCGTTGTTTCTTTTTATTTTTATTTTTTACAGACTTTCCTTTTTAACAGATAAACAAATAGCCCTAGTGGTTGAATTTTTTCTAAAAACTAAGGAAAAAATCCTCGGTGCATTGTTGATAAACATTGTTGAAACTAATTTAGTTTCAATCGTAGTAGAGCAAGTCTCGATGTTGCATGTAACCGTTCTCATCAAAATCCACCACAAGAACAAACATCATTTTAACAATTTTTTTTTTTTGTTATTTTGAAACTTAATATAGTTCAGTTTGATATTTTAAAAAGTTAAAAATTTACTTTATAAATTATTATAGGAACCTACGATTTTATTGAAAAAATAACTAAATGATTCAGTAAGTGATAACAACAATGCATTTTTGACTTAACTCAACCTCAAAAGTTAGCCTCTGATATCATAATAAATATATCATTAGGCCTATAAAATAACATCATAAATAAAGAAACTTGTAAATTTTTTTAAAAACCTCTTAAGAAATATTCATCCCAAATTTTTAATATTACTTTGTTGTTACAGTCGACAAACTGTAGCTCCTCCTGATATTATAGCCTTGCAATTGTCAATTTCCTACTCAAATTTACATGAAAAAAAAAGACACAATATTTTTAAAATTTATTTAAATAACCCACAAAATTGAACTCAAAAATTTCAAATAAAAAAACTATAATGAGATTTAATAACTCTAAGAAATAGAAATATGAACATAGTTGGGAGAAGAGATTGCACTCATTTAAGGTAGTTGAAAAAAAAAATGAGAAAGAGAAGGGACGGGGTATGGCAATGCTTGTCAAGCGGCCGGACCGGTCTCGACTGTAAACATTAAAGCTCGTTGGTTTAAGCGCTAGGTTGATTACGAGTTGTATTACCGGGATGCGTAAGGGTTGGGTTTAAGTGGCCCAAACTAGCCCCAACCGGGCTAAACTTTTTTTTTATTTTTTATTTTTAAAAACTAAGTTTTAACCCAAATGAGCCCCCAACGTTTGACCGAAATCCCAATTACATAACTTACCTTTGCGGGGGTTCTATTAACTCCTCCCCCCCCCCCCCCCCCCCCACCCCTCGGGGCATTTTAAAAGTGGAATATACTCACCCTTAAAAAGTCATACCTACATATGTGTTGGTTGGTGAAGTGCACGCGGTTGTCACGTGTAAATTCAATTAAAACTTTTTTTCTTCATTTTTTTCCTTAATCTTTCCCTTTTTCTGATTTATTATTCTATTTCTTTCCTTTCTCTTCCACCTATTTCCTTTTTATTATTCCCGCCGGAGCACCACCTATGGCCACCACAATACTATTTTAGCCCCAAGCCACCAAGAAAGAGGAATGGAAAGGAAACATGAAGTATATTCACTCCTTAATCAATCTCAGAATATGATTCAAATGAAGCTCAAAACTGTTTAATAAATGGTGAAGAAAACTCCATACTTTGACGAAATCGATCCATAGGTTCTTCATCTTTCCGGTGGCGAAACACAAGAAGATGAAGCCAAATTCATCAAAGTTACCCCAAAAAATCCAACTCTCTAATCATCCATCTCAATCCACCCCTCTTTCTTATTCTCGCTGAACACTGTTTATTTTTCTTTTGTCGAAACCCGAATTCATAATTCTAAAACAACCAATTGTGGTTCTTTCTTTATTTAAAAACCCAATGGGTATTGGTTTTTTATTGATTGCATATTTGGTGTTTTTGGAGAGGTTTTATTTAATAGGGAAAGTAGTGACAGTGTTTGCTCAAACCAATCATAAGTACCATTCAAGAAGCTTTAATTAACAGGAGAAAAATTCCCAAGAAGAGGAAGAACAAGGAGCTTTCGATCCATTTCTTTTTTCTAATCCTTTTGTGCTTCATTTTTGGTAACCCTGGGAAGGATGTAACTTTTCCACCAACATCACAAACAAAAGAAAAAAAAAAAAAAAGCTTCATCCCCGACGTAGACCAATTCCATTGCTAACAAATTGGATCAAACAAGGATTTTCCGAACTTTTAGTAGTTGCCATGCTTAGCAATGTAAAAAATATATCATCTTACCATTGTAAGATTTTACATAAAGTAAAACACGAACTAAGAAGTTTAGCAATGAAACAGGGTTTTGCATTTTTTGGATCAAACAAGGGTGTGCCGAACTTTTCGTAATGCTGTTATGAGAAAAAATGGAGTTCGCCGGTGGAATTTTTTCCAGAAACCTAAATCCGATAACTTGTTGAAGAGAAGAAGAAAGAAGAGAAAGAATTTAAAAAATCAGAAAATTAATATTAAATAAAAATAGTTATAAAAATAAAGTTTTTGTTATAAAATAAAACTAAACACTAAAAATAAGTAAGTAGTATGACTCACACACACAGAGAGAACCGAAGAATACTTTGTTTTACTAATTTTTGTTCTCCGATCCATCAACAGAATGAATGGATATACGTATAGCCTCATTACTTGAGAATGATATATTACTACAATGATGGTCATATAGGCTCACATGGCAACATCATCATGACTTTGTCATCATAACTTTGGCCATCCACTATCTCCCTCCACTATCTCCACTACATGGACATCCACTGTCATTTCATAACACTCCCCCATGGATGTCCATTAATTAGATGACGTGCTTCGTTAAAATCTTATTAGGAAAAAAAAAACCCTGTGGGAAAAAGTCCTAGTGAAAGAAAAAGAGTACACATATCTAGTAATACGCTTTGAGAGCTGCCTCATTAAAAACCTTACCAAGAAAAACCCAATGGGACAAAACCTTGGTTAAGGGAAAAAGAGTACAGCACGTATTTCACTCCCCCTGACGAAGACCAAAATTCAGATGTCGGAGTCTTCGCATTCCAATCTTGAATATCATCTTCTCAAGAGTTGAAGTTGGTAAAGATTTGGTGAACAAATCTGCAGGATTGTCACTTGAACGGATTTGTTGCACATCAATATCACCATTCTTCTGGAGATCATGTGTGAAGAATAACTTTGGTGAAATATGCTTCGTTCTATCTCCTTTTATGAAACCTCCTTTTAATTGGGCAATGCATGCTGCATTATCTTCATATAAGATTGTGGGTATTTTATCACATTTCAAACCACACTTTTCTCGAATGAGATGTATCATTGACCTTAGCCATACAACTTCACGGCTCGCTTCATGAATAGCTATTATCTCAGCATGATTTGATGAGGTAGCCACAATAGACTGCTTTGTAGATCGCCAAGATATGGCAGCGTCCCCACAAATAAATACATAGCCTGTTTGAGATCTAGCTTTATGTGGGTCGGATAAATACCCTGCATCGGCATAACCAACAAGATCGGGACTGCAATTGCTATAATAAAATAAGCCTAAATCGATAGTCCCCTTTAGATACCTCAATATGTGTTTAATTCCGTTCCAGTGTCTCCTTGTAGGAGCACAACTATGTCTCGCTAACACATTAACTGAAAATGCTATGTCAGGCCTTGTGGTATTGGCAAGATACATTAGTGCACCAATTGCACTAAGATATGGTACTTCTGGACCAAGAATTTCCTCATTCTTTTCTTGAGGTCGGAACGGATCTTTATTCGCATCGAGTGATCGAACAACCATCGGAGTACTTAATGAATGTGCTTCATCCATATAAAATCGTTTCAACACTTTCTCTGTATAGGCAGATTGATGGACAAAAATGTCATTTGTCAAATGTTCAATTTGCAAACCAAGGCATAATTTTGTCTTTCCAAGATCTTTCATCTCAAATTCCTTCTTTAAATAATCAATTGCCTTTTTGAGCTCTGCAGGAGTTCCAATAAGGTTTATGTCGTCAACATATACAGCAAGTACAACAAACTCCGATATTACTTTCTTTATAAAAACACATGGGCAAATTGCATCATTTGTATAGCCTTCCTTTAACAAATATTCACTAAGGCGGTTATACCACATGCGCCCGGATTACTTCATACCATACAATGATCTTTGTAATATGATTGAATACATTTCCCGAGACTTTGAACTACATGCTTCAGGCATCTTAAATCCTTCAGAGATTTTCATGTATATTTCATTTTCAAGTGATCCATATAGATAGGCTGTAACCACATCCATCAAATGCATCTCAAGTCTCTCATGGACAACGAAACTAATGAGATAACGTAATGTTATTGCATCCATAACAGGGGAATATGTCTCTTCATAATCAACACCAGGCCTTTGTGAAAATCCTTGTGCAATAAGGCGTGCCTTATATCTTTGTTTCTCATTTTTCTCATTTCTTTTTCGCGCAAAAACCCATTTATAACCAACAGGTTTAATGCCATTAGGTGTTTGGACTACAGGTCCAAAAACTTCCCGTTTGGTAAGTGAGTTTAACTCTGATTGAATTGCCTCTTGCCACTTTGGCCAATCACGTCTTTCTTGGCATTCTTTAACAGATTGGGGTTCAAGATCCTTACTATCTTGCATAATTCTTGTTGCAACATTATAGGCAAAGACATAATCCACATTTATTTCCAATCTATTCAAATTAGTCCCAACATTAATTGGATTAATTGATATTTCCTCATTTTCTTGAGTCTTAGGCTCATTGATTTCTTCAAGAATATCACTATTGCTCAAATCTCAAATTTCTTTGTGAGGTTCTTTCGTAGTGTCATCTTGACCATTTCTTTTTTTTTCTAGGATTTCGATCCTTAGAACCCAATGGTCTACCACGCTTTTGGAGTGCTTTGGACTCGTTTGCTATGACACTAGTAGATGGTCCTACAGGGACATCAATCCGAATCGGGACATTCTCTGCAGGGATATGTGATATGGTAATCCTTTTCAAATCTGTAAATGCGTCTGGCATTTGATTTGCTATTTTCTGTAAGTGAATGATCTTTTGAACTTCTTGCTCACAAATAGAAGCACATGGATCAAGATGAGACAATGATGAATTATTCCACAAAATTTCCCTTTTTATTTCATTATTCTCTCCCCCTAATTTTGGGAAAATTGTCTCATCAAATTGACAATCTGCAAATCGAGCAGTGAACAAATCTCTGGTTAATGGTTCAAGGTAGCGAATAATGGAGGGCGATTCAAACCCAACATAGATTCCTAATCTTCTTTGGGGACCCATCTTGGTGCGATGTGGTGGTGCTACAGGCACATATACGGCACATCCAAAAATTCTTAGATGGGATATATTAGGTTCTTGACCCAAAACCAATTGCAACGGAGAAAATTTATGATAGTTTGTCGGCCTGAGACGAACGAGTGTTGCTGCATGCAAAATAGCGTAACCCGAGACAGTCGTGGGCAACCTCGTTTTCATGAGTAATGGTCTTGCAATCAACTGCAAACGTTTAATTAATGACGCTGCAAGGCCATTTTGAGTGTGAACATGAGCTACAGGATGTTCAACTCTTATCCCAATTGATAAACAATAATCATTAAATGTTTGGGATGAAAACTCTGCGGCATTATCAAGGCGAATAGACTTTATCGGATTATCAGGAAATTGTGCCCGTAATCGAATTGTTTGTGCCAATAATTTCGCAAACGCCAGGTTGCGAGATGACAGTAGGCACACATGAGACCATCTAGAAGAAGCATCTATTAGGACCATAAAATATCTAAATGACCCACTCGGGGGGTGAATTGGTCCACAAATATCCCCATGTATACGTTCCAAAAATTCAGGGGATTCAAACTCAACCTTTGTAGGTGATGGCCTAATAATTAACTTGCCTTGATAACAAGAAGGGCAAGAAAATTCATTGTTTAAAAGAATCTTCAGGTTCTTTAATGGATGCCCATTTGAATTTTCTATAATTTGTCTCATCATTATAGATCCAGGGTGTCCCAATCGATCATGCCAAAGTACAAACGTATTGGAGTCCATAAAATTCTGGTTTACGACATAATGTGCCTCAATTACTCCAATTTTTGTCCAATATAAGCCAGAAGACAAAGCAGGAAACTTTTCTATAACAACTTTCTGGCCAGAGACATCCTTGGTGATACCAATATATTCAAGATTCATCTCATCCATTGTTTTAATATGGTATCCATTTTGACGGATATCTTTAAAACTTAATAAGTTCCTTCTGGACTTAGGAGAGAACATGACATCCTTTATAATGAGTTTTGTTCCCTTAGGCAAAATTATGGCGGCTCTTCCGGAGCCTTCAATCAAATTAGTACTACCAGAAATGGTATTAACATTTGCCTTACCCATAAATAAATGAGAAAAATATTTCTTGTCCTTGAAGATCGTGTGTGTGGTAGCAGAATCAATCAAACATATGTCTTCATAATTGGATTTTAATCCAAACTTACTTTGAGAGTTATCCATATCTTCGAATGAAATGACACAAACAAAGCAAAATAAATACTAAGTATTAGAAATTCCAGTAAACTAAATACAAACCAAAGTTGTACAAACAAATGAAACTACATACCAATACAACGTTTCAATATAATAATCCAAGCCAATATATCATTTAGGATATTTACTTAACTTATTAGGTCAACAGACTAATTTAATAACACATTTCTGTGGATAACCAAAAATTTCTTATACCGAAACAAGGACTCGAAATTAAAAATTATAATTAACAGAGTTGCTGTAAACAATCGCTATAAATAGTACTGTACCCATAATTTCCTTTTCTTTAGTTAGGAAAAATAAGCATTTACGAGGTGTAAAGCAAGTACATAAAATAAAATAAAATAAAAATTACACATGCTATTCCTTAATCATGTGAGAATCAATCGTAAAGCAATATGCAGAGACGGGAATAACAAATATTAAATTCTTCTACTATAAAAAATAATCTGTTCGCATTCAGCCTCTTTTCTCTCACTCTCTCTTGACATCATTTGTAAAGCTTTCTGCATATTGCTTTGCTAATCAATTATACTTGCCTTGGATCTCTTTCACTGTAAACTAAATTCCTATTGACATCATATCACAATTGCGGCAAATATTGTGGTGTAAAGAAGTAACAATATGCGGTGAAAAACATGGTTGACTTTTAATCCAACCCTATCACTTTGTAACCATTTCTCTATTCTTCCGTTTCCATATATATCAAGTAAAAAAATGAAAATTAAATAGTTATGTGTATATAATAGAACTCAATGCAGTTGCAGTTATAATGCTTAACCAAATTGGTTATAGAATTTGCACCTTCATTAATGATTTACTCACGACAAATCAGATTAAAATTTTATTAATAACTAACTATAACACACTGACTAAATCTAGACTAATTAAAAATAGTACTCATGTAAACAGCTACTGTCACATGGTCTTTTATTCATCAACTATTACGACTAGTAATGATTAAAATAAACAATTCAATCATCTCTAACCACAGAACCATGACCAATCAAGTGATTTATCTTTCCTTCAGGGTGCTCAAAGAAATCTGCTACATCCAAGTGTGTGATGTCAATTTGATTTTGAGATAAAATTAGCTTCGAGATTTTTCTCTTTTCTTTTAATTGATGTCTGATAAAGCTCAACCAACTGCTTTGCCGTATGACAGGTACGTGACCAGTGTCCACTTCCACCACATCGATAGCATTTGTTTTCTGAGCCACGTGCTTCTGGCACTTCATGCCTATCATCCTTCTTTTTCCCCTTTTGGTGGTGATTTTTCTTTGAAGAGTGATTAACACCAGGAAAATAATTTCTTCTTTGACCATTATAACGACCACGACTATTATCACAACCACGACTATTATCATGACCACGACCTGGGCCACGACCTTTTCCACGTCTGGAGTAGTGGGCATACACCTCATTCACTTCGGGGAGTGGTGCAGCGCTAGTAGGTCGATTCTCGTGATTTTTCATCAGCAAATCATTATTTTGTTCAGCCACAAGAAGATGAGCAATCAAATCACAATACTTTGTGAAACCTTTCTCTCGATATTGCTGCTGCAGGAGCACATTCGAGGCATGAAAAGTGGAGAACGTCTTTTCCAGCTTATCATTATCATTAATCTTTTCTCCATATAGTGTCAATATAGAAGTAATTCTGAACATCTTAGAGTTATACTTCATAACTGATTTGAAATCTTGTAGCCTTAGATTGATCCATTCATGTCGTGCTTTTGGGAGGAAGACCATCTTCAGGTGGTCATACCTTTCTTTCAAGTTTTTCCATAAAACGAGTGGATTCTTAATAGTAAGATATTCAATTTTCAGGTCCTCATCAAGATGATGACGCAAGAATATCATAGCCTTAGCATTTTCTTGGTTGGATGCTTTATTATTTTCTTTAATGGTGTCTCCAAGACCCATAGCATCATGATGGATTTCAGCATCTAGCACCCATGATAGGTAGTTCTTGCCCGAAATATCAAGGGCAACGAACTCGAGTTTTGTAAGGTTAGTCATAAAATAGAGAGAATAAAAATATTACCTTAACCTTCAAAAATTCCTTGAGACGGTAGAGTCTCGTGCTGATAACGTGTTATAAAATAAAACTAAGCACTAAAAATAAGTAAGTAGTATGACTTACACACAGAGAGAGAAACGAAGAATACTTTGTTTTACTAATTTTTGTTCTCCGATCCATCAACAGAATGAATGGATATATATAGCCTCATTACTTGAGAATGATATATTACTACAATGATGGTCATATGGGCTCACATGGCAACATCATCATGACTTTGTCATCATAACTTTGGTCATCCACTATCTCCCTCCACTATCTCCACTACATGGACATCCACTATCATTTCATAACAATTTTAACAATCTATTTTTGTTTCTCACTCTCTTTGCCATCTCAGCATTTAGATAGCAATATATTGCATTTTTAAAATGCCAAAGGGGAAATAGGATCCGCGCAAAGATAAGGTGTGTAGTTAGGATTTGTCAAACGTTGGAGGCCCATTTGACAATTTTCTGTCAATATTAATAAAAATATATTTGAATAGTAAAATATAAATTTAAATAAAGGTTCACGTTTCTTTAAATGATGAATGTTAATTATATTTATAATATTTTAAATTTAAAGGGTTACTTTGTTACCAAAGGCCGAGCTAAGTGAAGATGATTGGGTTGAGGCTACATTCTTGATTCTCAGCTATAAATTCATAACATCACACAAATAGACTGTGGAGTATGAATATATTGAGATAATGATCTTGATATGATTATTATGATCAATGTGATTTGTTTATTATTTTGATTTATTAAAAGATACGACTCAATTGCAGGTCCATGTATTCTTGGTAAATTGGATAATGACAAAATACATTTGAGAAATAATAATTAGTTGATAGAATGTCTCGACTTTGAGATTGATGATACCTCTTTATAGATGCTTATAAGTTTTCATGTGAAAACCCTGCAGGTGGATTTTGTATCCGTCACATGAAATAAGTTAAGCTGAAGTATAAGCTATTTAATTAGTCAACGAATTAAATTGTCATTATTTTATTTTAATTTAATTGATTGATATCTGTAATCTTAATATGGGGAGTTAAATAAGATTTAATGAAAAATTTCGAAATTGAACTGAGGAGTGCAGTTACGAATTTTTAGTGGAATAATTCGTAATTTATTATGGCAAAATTAATTCAGATATTTCGAATTAATTTAATAATAGGAAGCCTCTTAATTATATTATGTGGTCCCTACTGTGCCCGAATAAAAAAAGAATTAAATGGAATCCTATTTCTCGATGGAAAAGAAAGACCTACCAGGTTTGGAAAAAGGGTGTAAATCCTAAAACCTATAGTTGTAAAGTGGGTCTTATTCCATAAGGACGTGACGGCCATTACAAGTTTCTACACCTTTTTTCATAGAAATTCGCCCACACGAATTTCTCAAATTCTGATATTATTCGGGTTGCATAGCAAAAGACTATGGAACTGAAGGATGAACGCGTGAACAACTTTTGCTCATGCTTGAAGGCTAGATACGTGGTTGCATTCACGCTTTAAGATAGCATATCAATTTTATGTTATATTAAGATCTTGATTATGTGTTGTTTATATTACATGCAAGTTCGATCCTAGCTATTTGCTTTCGCTATTTATGCCTGATTTCCATCAGGTACAGCTTAATTTGATAATGAGATAGAGCAGTACTGTCCAAGTAAAAGCAGTATTCTTGGAAGAGCCACAAATGACAATATACCAACATTTGCAGTCTGATGATTATGCTTGTTCACTCTGCAAGAACCTCAGTTGTGTTATCCTTCGACATGACGTGATTCACAGATGCATATTTCTGTCATTCATCGTTTTACACTGGATCCTAGTTGATGGACCTATAACAATAAGCTTGACCGTTAGGTTCAGCCTTGAACTCGCTCAAGTATGAGCTTGTCAATCATGATTTGAACCTCAAATAGTGATCCTCATGCAGCGTTTTTGTCTTGGGAAGAGTTCATTTCAATTTCCCATAGGATTCATTATTCTCTTTTCAAGTTAGTTTGTTTCTCCTTCCGCATGTATTTTGACTTCTTAGTGTCTGCTCATGTGCGCGGTATTATGCATACTTCTCCATGTTATCTTTTTCTCCTTCGAGGTATTGCAACTTCCCTTTATCGGTACTTCTTTAAATGAAATAGCTTGGTGCCTCTGTATTGTTTAAGGGGAATGTGATGTTTCTTTGCACGTCCATCTATAGGAGTTGGAAAAAAACATGATACAGGATTAGCGAAGTGGTTGAAAGTCCGTTAGGCTCTCAACCTTATCTAGATCGACTCAGTCAGAGGCTCGTTCATGCGTTAAGTTGGGCTGAAACGCGGATGACATGGGTCACGATGTGGTGACCAGCGTGTTTGGTTATAAGAGCATAATATATCTTCATCTGATAGCTCGGGTTTGTGTAGACAACGGATGGTTTGTACTTTGTACAGTGCAAATAGGCCAGAGAATAAGTTTAATCATGGAGAGTTAGTCTCGGTAAGCCAACTGTGTATGTGCTGAAACTGGGGGTAGGCATAGTTTGAGCCAACCCGAAATTCAAATAGAAATTTAAACTTTTTGGATATTCGGATTTCGGATATTATTTTTAAGATTTTTGATTTTCGGATTGGATATCGGATTTAGTACTTCGAATTTTTGGATATCTGAAAATCCGAAACTTTTATATCTTATATTTAGCCATACTCATATTATATGTGTCCAATACTAATTAGTCCAAAGATCCAATAGATTAGTACCATTTGGCCTTACCCATTGTAGTATTAAGTCCTATGAAACTTTCTACTAAACTAAATATTAGTATATATAACTTGCAAAATTGGATTTTACTTTACTACTTTCAAAATAAGGCAGATTCCAATGAAACAGAGAAAATAACGTAGAACTGAACTATGTGACTTGATACCTTTTGATTTAGTAGTGAAACTCTTGGCTGAATCCACATATTTGGTTTCACATTATGCTAAAAACCTGTAACTTAGCAGCAAGGGCACATGAATTTGGTTCCTAATAATGCCTTAAAGGCTCAAATGTCAAAATCGAAAATTCGAAATATCCAAACCGATTGATCCGAACAGAACTTAAGAAATCCAATCCGATCCAAGATTATTTGGATTGGATTTGAATTGTAATTTCTTCAATCTGAAAACCGAAAATCCAAACCGAAATTTTCATATCCAATCCGATGGCCCGAACGCCCACCCTTAGGTGAACCCATGCTAATTTTGGCCACTGCATTTGTTGCATGGATTTTTTTTTAGGACAGAACTTGGAAGATAGTGTTTGACGCAATGTAAAATACTATCTGTTGATGTCATTTATAATCCGAGATTTTTACAGATTGAGTTGGCGAGGGTTCAAGTAGTCAAGTAATTCCGTTGTTTCAGCGCAATTGTGCAAATATGCTATTGCATGTATGTTGGTAATTTTCATACTACTATTTAGAGGTATTAAACTTACTCCATGTAAGTATAGTTTGTCTAACCCGCACGGACTTATTCTGGGGAATGATTTTGAAAAAATTATCCTGGATAGCTAGTTTTCCGACAGTTGTTAATTTTAGCCATGAAATATAATTGGAAAATAACCATCTTTTGAGGTGAAAACAAAATCTGAACAAAATACTCCTAGTTTTAATTTTTGCAAGTGAAAACTTACAGATACTACAGTGAAGTTCAAAAAAATTGTGGAGTTTCAAATGTGTAATTCGATAAGAGTTCAAACTTTAGGAAATATTCATGGATTCAGTAGGAAACTTTATCAAATCAAACTCCAAGAAAAAAGGTCAAACTATAGGAAATAATCGTGGATTAGGTCAAGGATACTTTATCAATTCAAACTCGAAGAAAAAATCACCAAATTTAAACCTTTATTACTTTACTTTTATATACTCCCTCTCTCCCGTATTATTTTATCATATTACTAAAAATATATGTCTCAAATTACTTATTTATTTACAAAATTAAGATAAAATTAATTAAATTTTTCTCATCTTATCCTTAGTATTAAATGTTCTTGAAAATAATCAATATTGATTAGACTGTATTTATTGGAGAAAGATAAGGATAAGATAGTAAAAATATATTTTTTATTCATGATTTTTAAGGGGGCTTGCAAAAGGAAAAGTAGTCAAAGTAATATGGGACGGAGGGAGTAGGTATGAACTATGAAATTACCACATTTTTGGCTTTTACTAGCAAACTATGCCCGTGCATTGCACGGGGCCAACATGATTAATTTAGTTACTCACTTTAGTTAGTCTTTATGGTTTGTATATTTTGCAACGAATACCGTGATTTTCTTTAGTGAGTCTCCATATTTTGTTTCTTTTCCTCTTATTTCCCCCCTTAATTTCTAAATTGTTGTTAAAATTAATCTTATTTTGGTTATGTCCGCCTCTTTTTATATTTAGTAAGTTGACAATTCAATTATCCTACATGTCAAGCTTATAATCACAATATTCAAAGGATATTTTATTATATTATACACATTTTTTTATTTAGAATCACAAGATTCAAAAGTCTATTTTATTTCTTAAACTCCGTATCTAGTCAGAATAGACACTTAAATTGAGACAGAGGGAGTATATGCCAAATGAAGGAAATGAAGGACAATTAAGACACTGCGGACCCGTGGAGACTTAAAAAGTAAATACACAAGAGGTAAAATTATGTATTTTATGTATCGTCACTTTAGTTATAATTCAAAAATGATGGAATTAAGTCTTTGAGATGGAAAGAGTCGGACTTTTTTCTCATTATCATGACTATGAAAGTTGTTCATCGATGTGAAAAAGAAAATTAGTAAGAATATGAGGGGAAATTAATATTTTGATCTAGATCTTTTCATTTAAATTATTTAATATCTTATATGTATACCGACAGGTTGATATCCATCTCAATTAACTAACTGTTCAGATCCAAACATAAGAACCGTTGTTGTATATATTGGATCTTTTAAAAGAAAACTAATAAAATATTTTTATTAAATTAATTAAAAAATATGTTAAAAAGGGACAAGTTAGTTACATTATAATTTTTTATATTAACAATTATAGATAAAAAGAATTCTTACAAAGAACTCAAAATTAAAATTTAATTAATTTTAATTTTATCCTGGTTTTGTAAAAAAATAAGTAATTTGGATATATATTTTTGGTAATGTGGCCATAATATGAGATGGAGGGAGTACTTTATTTATTAATTCTTAAATAATGTGAAAAGTCAAAAGTGAACAAGTAAAAGTGCACGGAAGAAATAAATATGTCGGAGAATTAAAATTGAAGTACAAACGTGTATACATGAATATTCAGTATCATAGCATATGTCCACGTAGAATAAAGAAGTAATTGATTAAAGTGTACAATCTATATAGTTTTTGATATAAGTATTCATTGTCGTGTTAAAATGTACAATTTATATAGCTTTTGGTACAAATATTCATTGCTATATTAGTCCTTCACTCCTTGGACCGAACTCATTATCTTTCAGCTGCGAGTGATGAAATTATTTCGAACCCGCGACTTAAGTAGCACAAAAAATAAAAAGTTGAACAAAACTAGTGCAAAAAAAATAAATTACATTAGTAGTATTCACGCACGAAATTCGTGCGTGAAACGACCAAACTGCAAAATTGCACTTTGGGCCTTTCACGCACGAATTTTGTGCGTGAATGGTGTCAACTGTTTTTTTTTTTTTTTTTTTTTGCGTTACCTTACCTTTCCAATCACGTTTTTTTTCCATACTTTGGGCAAAGATTAGTCATGTTTTAAAATTCCAAAATATCAATATTTTATATAAAACTTAATATCTTTTTTTGCGTACAATAATGTCGGCTCATTACATCAAGTCCACCTAAATGTTTGGATCGTCGTTTTAGGGGTTCTAAAGTGCCCCGAAGCAAGCACAAAATCTAAACCCTAAAATCTGTGCGTGAAAATGCAACAACTTACACCTAAACCTTAAAATCTGTGCGTGAAAGTGGAAAAATATATTTTACCCTTTCACGCACAAAATCTGTGCGTGAAAGTGCACCCTAAATCTGTGCGTGAAAGTGGAAAAATCATATTTTACCCTTTCACGCACAAAATCTGTGCGTGAAAGTGGAAATATATGGTTTTCACTTTCACTTTCAGGAACCTATGTTTTGTATTGCGCACCATTTTAATGTGCACTATAAGTATTGATTTGACAACACACCACGCATGACAATTTCAGGAATCTATGACACATAAAAGCTTGATTTGATAATACGTTGCTGCAATATTTGACCATTTTGTATTGCGCACCATTTTAATGTGTACTATAAGTATTGATGTGACAACACACCACGCATGACGATTTCAGGAATCTATGACACATAAAGGCTTGATTTGATAATACGTTGCTGCAATATTTGACCGTTTTGTGTTGCGCACCATTTTAATGCGCACTATAAGTATTGATGTGACAATACACCACGCATGACGATTTCAGGAATCTATTTAACTTGAAGGCTTGACGAGTGAAAAGCTCATCAATTGCATAAGTCCAAGTCTTACAAGTCATAAAAAAAAAAAATCAAACTTCATTGAAAAAATGTCTCAAAATGCTTCAACTGTTAAGGTTTTCACTATTTTGGGATGGAGATATCGTCGAGGACAATTACTCCATTCGTTATAGTATCAAACCAAAAGCCCATGTTAAATTTCCAACAACTTTAGATTATGAAACACTAGTCAGTTACATGCACGAAAGAATGAAAACTACACCCACTGAGTTTGGAATCTCAATAACTGGCAGATATACACAAACAATATCAAACGGTGTAGTGCGTTATGGCATGCACAATATCAACGATGATGAATCTTTGAGTGATTATTTGGGATCGCCGGAAGAATATTGTGATTTAGTATTCATTAATGTTCTTGAGATGTATGTTGAAATGATACCTCGTGTTATACCTCGCATTTTCAGAGCCTGAGCGTGACACATACTTCCTCAAACATTGACAATCACGTTGTTACTACATAATTTAAACTCACGTTGATAGTATTATATTTCGTATTTTTTTTGTACGTCGAATTATTCGTAAGCGGAGGTGGGGCCCACACATCGAGATTTTTTTTGGAACACGTGACAAGTTATATGAATCACATACATGAAGTTAAACACAACTCAAGAAGGACCCTTTAGCCAAATCAAAGTGGAAGTCCTCCAAACAAATATTTTTAAGTAACGTTTTCGGGTGATCTGACTTCGAGGGGCAAAAACAGTATTATAAGTTTAGAATTTGGAAAAATACCAAGAAATATATGTTGTAGATAATTGAATTATATTTCCAACCATAGGTCGTGGGTCCACAGTAGATGTCGGGATAAGGAGATATGGACATTTTAAGGCAGAAAGGTCAGTGGGCTAGGCCCAATCCGGGCCCAACCGGTTTAGGCCCATGGCCCATGTTTATTTAAGTGATATATCAGCCTTTTCTCCTCATTTTCAGAACAAAACACCCAGAAAATTCTGGAGAAAAGGAGAGAAGAAAGCTTAGAGAGAAAAGATCAATTTTGACCAAAATCTGAGCCCCGAATCCCGAAGCCCATGAAGAGAAAAGTGTTCTATGTTGCGTTGCCTCCAATTTGAACTAAAAATCAACCAAAAAGAAGGGGGTGGACGTGGTGGCTGCACACTTGAGGTAAGATTAAGGTTCCTTTTCATTGCTAATAAGTTTATTTAGAGTTCTACCGAACTAGAACGGAGAAATAGTGTGATAAATTAGTTTGTTGGCGTTGTGAATTATGAAATGAGATTTGAAGAGAATTTTGAATGAAAATAAATGTATTCAACTTGTAGAATGTGGAGGATGTCGTTATTGATGTTGTTAGTATTAATTTCGACTCCCTTACGGAAATAAAATTATTAAATAGTTATATCGCAAATTTGGTTGGTTGAAGAATTTAGAAAATAATGTGTGGGCTGTTTTACGGCATACGTTGGTATTAGAAATATTATGATTAATGTTGGTATTGTTGTTGTTGTTGTTGGTTGCTGAATTGAGAATTCGGGCTAGGCATATAAACAGGGGAGATGCTGCCCGATTTTCGGCAGAATATAAAATAGTATGATTTGAAATATGGTACAAATATGCGACGAAAAGGCTAACATTAGCATAAATTCCTTTTAAATGTAGACTTACAAGATTGGACGAATAAGCGTAGCTTATAAGCGGTCGAACAGGTATGTAAGGCTTACCCTTTCTTTCTTTTGGCATGATCTTTATAAAACGAGCAAATGACGTATATGTATGATTTCAAAGAAATTTCCTGTTCTTAGAGCCACTAGGATGGCTAATATTTTTGACTTCCATAAGTTGTCTCATATGGTTTTGATGTATATCTATGATGTCCGAAGTTTGTTGATATGTTTCCAAATGGCATTCGAAAAATAATTGATATGAATAAGGTTTTGATTTTCAAATGCTAGCACGTTCGATTACTCCATCGAGTCTTTGATATATTTTGATATGTGCATATGGTCCCAAAAACTCTAATTGAATTGATCCATAACGATATCCGAAAGGTACTTGACATGATTATGGCCTTGATTTTCCAAAAATGGCTTCTGAAACGCTTGTAGAACGTTCTGTACTTCAAACGTTCATAACTTTCTTATACTAATTCAGATTGACCCGAAACTTGTTTCTAAGCCTTCAGGGGTCGGTAAGTATACTTATCCATCGAGTCCTGATTTATGTGCATATGGTTTCTCACTACTCTGCTCGTGCATACTACTATTATATCGTTCGCCGAGTCCCGGGCCGGTATAGATCGTGAGCATGGTTCGCCGGGTCCCTTGCTTGAGGGTCGGGTGCCATATATGTATTCCGGAGTATGATGTGTTACGGTGTTATGATGTGTTCATGGTTCGCCGAACCATATATGTGTATATGTATATTCTGATCTTATGATGTGTGACGGAGATTACGGAGCAAACCTTCCGGAGTATGATGTGTGTGGCAACAAAGGCAGGGTGGCGCCACGTTCCCCGGGTTCCGTAAGGGGCCGGATACCGTTCTTGGCATGCATGATTCGTGTTTCCAGTAAGTTGTTTTTATTATTCTGCATATCGTGCTTATTGTCTGTATTAACCTTCTGCACGTGCCACAGCAATATAATATGTGTATATGGATCGGGCTGCACGTTCCGCAGCAAATACATTTGTGGATCGGGCCGAACGTTCCTCGGCACTAATATGTTATATATATGGATCGGGCCGTACGTTCCTCGGCACTATTATGTTACATATGAATCAGTTATGTGTGTATGTATATGATGACATACGATGTTGGCACGCACGGTCTGTGTTTGGAAAGTACGCATTGTGGCACTCTGGGTGATCTACTTATTTTCTGTACTTCTTCTGACACATGACATCGGTATACACCATTTGTATTCTGGAAAATAAGTAATTTGGTATTTTGAAAATGTACTTACTTTTGTACTGTTTGTTTCGATTATGATTCTGTTTTCTATATTCCATGCTTTACATACTCAGTACATATTCCGTACTGACCCCCTTTTCTTCGGGAGCTGCGTTTCATGCCACACAGGTACACCCAGATAAGTAAAGGACATTGCTAGAAGATGCTTCAGCTGGAGTGGCAACTCCATTTGCTCCTGGAGTGTTGCCGAGTCAGAGTATATATGCTATGATGTTTTGTTCGAAGTTAGAGACTTTGCAGACAGAGTCGTGGGTATAGGACGTCAGTTTTGTAAGCGGCTCCATCAGCCGATGTGTCATTTTATGTTATGTTACAAATTCCGTGTGATTACAGATTTGACTTGTTTTTGAAGTTTGCAAAAGCATTTATTATGTTTATCATTTTCACTGATTAACAGAATCAAGCGATAAAAGAAAGATTTTGAAAGCTTACTATGTATTTCACTTTTATTTGATTTCAGAGTCCGAAGAGATTATGTATGTAATAAGAGTTTGTGGGTTCGCTCAGCTCCGGATATGGGGTTGAGTGCCCATCACACCCTAGGGAGATTAGGGTGTGACACCTCGGAAAGAAATCCCTCAAGTCCAGCCTATTCATGGTAACATATATGGGGACTTTAGTTCTTATGGACACATTTTGAGTGGTCAAGTGCCGCTGGAAAATCTAAGCCAGCAATTTAATCAAGCTTACAATGAAAATTGATAAATATGGATTTTTTATATTATTATTACGTGTAGTAGCATGTGTTTGTTGTATGAATTGGTAAATAACCAGTTTTCAAATCTTTATAGAAACTATTCTCAAAACTCACCAGTGGTACCAAAAATGGATGTTGGTCAATCCTCTCAGTTCGGTGGAGTTGATCATTCTCCACACCATGACAGTGCTTATGAACAACAGTAAATCCATGACTGTTTATGTCTCTAGCATGACCACTTGATGAAATCTGGAGGGAAGTGGGGTAAATGGCCGATACTACTGGAAGGATTCCTTTTTATCACCTTGATATTAATTTATCTATATATATGTATGATTTTGGTATTTAAAATATGTTACTTTTCATATAGGAGGATGAATGCACTTAATAATGAAGATTTTCCTAATTATTATGAGTCATCATCAAGTGATGACGATGAAATAGCTAATAATGCTGAGGTAACCGATGATGAAGATGAAGACGATGACGATGTTCAAGTTGGTATGACCAACAATATTCCTCAAAGCCAAAATCAACAAGAACCAATACACCACCACATACCACCATCGATGGCTGAAAACCCAACTCAGAGTCTTTCAATGGCTTGCTGAAATCTGCTCGAGGACTACCTGTCACCGCAATGGTGAGAATGACTTTCAAGCAGGTGGTTGAGCGATTTGTTGTTAGGACAAGGCAGGCCAGAGCGATATTAGCCGACGACGGGATATGGATGCCAAAGCCCTTCAAAACTATGGAGCATTATAGAAAAAAATGTGAGCGTCACCAAATGATCGAGTATGACCCAATTCAACATGTGTATGAAGTTAGGACGGGTTATTACAACGGTAAGAGTGGAAACGTGCATACCGTTTATGAGGCAACAAGAACATACACTTGTGGTAAGTGGTAAACGTACCACATGCCGTATTCCCATGCTGTCAAGTGCTTCGAGAGAATGAGAAAAACGGTAACAAATTATGTGGCGGGGGAATACAAGGTCCACAGTTACCTTAGAGCATATTCCGGCCAATTTCACCCACTTGGTAATGAAGCTTATTGGCCAAACGAGCCGTTTTCGATGGTTGCTAACAAGGATTACATTAGAAAATTGGGCATTAACTCACGGAGTCGTAGACCCAATCAAATGGATGTTAGTGAAAGAACTTACTCTCGCAAGTGCTCTATATGTAAGCAATATGGCCATGACAAGCGTTCGTGTGGGCAACAAGGTCGTGGTAGTACAAACACGTCTCGAAGTAATAGAGCCTCTAGAACTTGAAGATTGTATTGTTATTGTAATTTGTTATTGTATTGCTTTGAATTAGTATTGTAATTAAATGGAATGAATTATTTTTTAATTAGTATAAACCTCTCGTATTGGATGAATTATTATTAAATCAAATATTTAAATTGTACATTCAAATATAATAAAACACTTAAATCAAAACCCTATAAATATTACAAGTTTCAAAACTTGCTTCGGGGCACTTTAGAACCCCTAAAACGACGATCCAAACGTTTAGGTGGACTTGATGTAATGAGCCGACATTATTGTACGCAAAAAATATATTAAGTTTTATATAAAATATTGATATTTTGAGATTTTAAAACATGACTAATCTTTGCCCAAAGTATGGAAAAAACGTGATTGGAAAGGTAAGGTAACGCAAAAAAAAAAAAAAAAAACAGTTGACACCATTCACGCGTAAAAGGCCCAACGTGCAATTTTGCAGTTTGGTCACGCACGAATTTCGTGCGTGAATACTATTAATGTAATTTTTTTTGCACTAATTTAATTCAATTTTTTATTTTTTGTGCTACTTAAATCGCGGATTCAATTATTTCATTACGTTTAAGTTCTTTGTACACTTAAAATTGTGGCTTTCTAAGTACCACCCATGAAATTGTTGCAAGTGGTACTCTAGGAAAAGTTTTACATAAATCTTAATCATGTTTGTCAAAAAGGTACAAACGTCAATAACGGAATAAGTATCTGGCGTTAAAATTGCTAGTGGACGCTACCCCCCCCCCCCCCCGCCTTGCTCTCTCGTGGGCCGTCAGTCACTTGTCACTCTTCTTTTCGCCTACATTTCCTCCTTTCTCCCCTTTTGGTCAATTCCATCACCTCTCTCTCCCTTTCCTCAAACACCTCCACCCTAATTTCCATGCCCCAATAATCAAACAGTCAAACGTCACCTCCATCAATCCATTCTCAATGGCCAAACGTACCCTACCCCTCCTCAAGCGCCTCCTCAGATCCAATCCCCGTTCCTTAACACCCACCCGATCCGTCACCTACATGCCCCGACCCGGCGACGGAACCCCACGCGCCGTAACCCTAATCCCCGGTGACGGAATCGGACCTCTCGTAACAGGCGCAGTCGAACAAGTAATGGACGCAATGCACGCGCCTATATACTTCGAGCGATACGACGTGCACGGAGACATGAAGAGTGTCCCGCCGGAAGTAATGGAATCGATAAGGAAGAATAAGGTTTGTTTAAAAGGAGGATTGAGGACACCTGTTGGTGGTGGTGTTAGTTCTCTTAATATGCAGTTAAGGAAAGAGCTTGATCTGTATGCTTCCCTTGTTCATTGTTTCAACTTGAAAGGGTTGCCTACGCGCCATGAGAATGTGGATATTGTTGTGATTAGAGAGAATACTGAGGGGGAATATTCGGGATTGGAACATGAGGTTGTTCCCGGTGTCGTTGAGAGCCTCAAGGTACTTTTGTTTTATTTGGATTTTATATTAATGCTGGCTAGTTTATGTTAATGGTTGTTTGTCTTTATTCCATATCTGTTTGTAGGATGCCTATGTCCCAATTTACGTGGCATTGCTTGGATTTCGAGAGTCAAACCTGTTTAGTTTGTCCGTGAATTCAGACATGAAATTTTAAAGTTTTTAGAAATAAAATTTTCATTTTTGATAACTACGTAAAAATGCGCCCGTATGCTTCGAACGTTAGGACGTACACGGCGACATGAAGAGTGTCCCACTGGAAGTAATGGAATCAATTAGGAAGAATAAGGTTTGTTTAAAAAGAGGATTGAAAACACCGGTTGGTGGCGGTGTTAGTCCTCTTAATGTTCAGTTAAGGAAAGAACTTGATCTGTCAAAGAGCTTAAAAATTGTATGTCCGAATCAAAATGAAGAAGTTTGACTCTCGAAATTGGAACTGTATCACATGAATTGGGATAGAGGGAGTATTTTTATTTTTTTTTGGTTCTGAATTTCACATTAATGCTGGTCAGTTTCCATTAATGATTGTTTGGCTTATTCCGTATGTGTAATCTGTGTGTAGGATTGCTATTTTTGGTATAACGTACGTGCAATGTCGAGTAGTTAATATTTTTGTTAACACAAAACAGAAGGATTTAGTGCTATGTTTATTCAAACAGGATCAACGATATCGATGCCACTCAGCTTCCATCAATGGTTGTTTGGTTTTATTCCAAATGTGAAGTCGGCGTGTAGAATCATTGTTTTTGGAATAATAGGCACACATTGTCAAGTAGTTATTTTTTCTTACAGAAACCCGAAGGTTTGGTGCTATGTTATTTTAAGCAGGATCAATGCTATCTTAGACATCTAGAGCAAATGGAAATGGAGCAATTCGGGGCTCGGATATTGAAGACAAAAAAGAACCTAAACTTAGAAGGTTTCAACTGGATTTTGAAGTAAATTAATGCAACTGAATGTTGAGGGTAATAAGAGTTGCCTACTTTTATTTCCTGAATCTAGAAGTTATTATATTAACATCCACACGACTTAGACAAGAATCCTATATCTTACCCACCTAATGCTGTTTTGCGCAAAACTAGAAAACCAAGTTAGGGAGATTGAAGGCATAACCTTGTCTCTTAACAAGATTTAGATCCAGCTAGTCTAATACTTATCCTTGTCATGTGATAGCCAGAATCATTCTGGATTTAGATCATTTCTGCTCCTCCTGGATTTTAAGACACAAATCCCCATCTTAGTAGGATTTCAAATTGTACACCGGCTGAGTTCAGCCCCAAACTTGCTAAGGTTTGGCATTGACCAAAGAAAGTATTTTATCATACTGTTTATTACCCTTTTAAACAACCTTAAATGGAGGTAACTATCTTATCAAGACCGTTCTGAAAGAAGTTGGAGGAAAAGTCTAAAGAGACCTTAAAGATTCTCCAAAAAAGTCTACACAGTTCTGAGCACCTGGTTCTGCTACTCCTGCAACAAAAGGAACTGTGTTTTTACAATTTAGGATGGAGACCAAAATGTTTACCAACCTAGAACAAAGTTCTGTTGATGGCCATATAGCCTTAGTTGTAGGTCCTGCTGCAATGAAGAAATCAGAGAAAATTGCATTCTGCTGCTCTTCGCATGTAATTGATTTGTTTTTAACTGCAAAATGATAGTAAACACCATCCTAATGGTATCTGATCAAGTAGTTCTTCTCACCTGCGCCAAACCGTCACATTGACACTTATCACAAGCTAGAGGAAAAGTCTTCAACAGTCATTACAGATTCTCAGTGAAAATAAAATTCAAAATAACTGAGGTTAGGCCTCTAGAGTTCAACACTTGGTTTGTCCTAATTCTTAACTATCATCTGTGGTTGCTCAGTCAAGAGTGTCTGACCCACTGGGATGGTTGTGAAACTTAGAGAGTCATAGCGTTGCATGGTCAAGATGGCTTTGAATTCACCTGCTTGATTTGTTGAATAATTTGGTGTAGTTTGTTGACCAGGGAAGATAAGATTGTTCTGATTTTTTTCTTTTTTTGTGTATCTACTTTCTTACCCTTGTAAAGATGCAAGTAAGGAAAATATATGATAAGATCTATTTTGTTATGGTGATCTTGAGAATTCCATTACACGCCTGCTCTTTCTGGTGCTCTAGATACATAAGGGTCTTCAGTCACCTCCATTAAATAGGTGGCTGTAATATGATTCACCATAGATCATCTCCAGTAAAAAAAAAAAAAAAAGAACACCATAGATCATCTCGGCACGACCTTCGAAAAAAAAAAGTATGACCACACACTGTTCAGGTAGGTTGATTGGTAGATGAGGAAAAGGTCGTGTTAAACTATTCTGGTGATTTTCATTTTAAACATAATGAAACCATGAGGTGCATTTTTATGATATTAAGATTGAAAAGTTAAACTTTTTATCTAGTTGAGTCATTTTTCTGCAAATGTTGTTAATAAGAAGGGAAGTACCATGCAGGCCCCAATTTATTTTTTTGTGGCAACTTTTCCTTAAACTATATAGTTCGTTTGTTTCATTTTATATGATGGTAGACATGTAGATTAAGATGTTATTTTGGCTTATATATTATTGGCCAAGTACATCGAAGGCCCCTCAAGGCTCAAACTTAGCATAATATTTCATTTTGACACCTTATCTTAGGGTTGTACCTATTGAACACTTTACGTTGTCAGTTATGTGTCTAGTGAACCGAGAGCACGTGTGAGAAAATAATTAAACAGAGAGAAGGGGTAAAATCTATGATGGGTCTCTTTGAGGGTGTATGAGTGATAGAGTTGTAAAGGTATAAACGCAATGTTGTTTTTCCTGAGAGTGTATCTCAAGGGAGTGAAAACTGAGATGTATTGTTAGAGATGAAGAAAAATGAAAGGGTAATGGCCAAGAAATGGCAGAAGAAGAGAAGAAAGGAGGAAAAAGAAGTTTTAAAATGAAATAGTTGTTTTTCTCTTCTTTTTAACTTATTCTAGTGACATATCTTTGTATCCACTCTACACCTGCAAAAGATATACACGATTAAATAAAACTTAAGTCACTCTACGCGCTCAGAAGTAGTGGAGAATACGTGTTATTCCATGTAAGCATTGCCTACTCAATAAACGCATTTGACAATTTAAGGTGTTCAATAGGTACGATCTCAAGATAAGGTGCCAACATATATCATGGGTAAAACAATTTAAGTAATGGTTGAGAACTTATTGTGATGGAGAAATCAAAGTTTAAAGTTTGAATAGCTTAATGGATTCGACTTCTTAATAGTTGAAAGTTGTATAAAAAAATGGAATGGTGCCTAACATTTTGAAACATTGAAAAATTAATAAAAGAGTGTCATATATATTGGAACATTGGGAGTATCTTTTTCGTTAAAACCCCTTAATAACTACTCTCTCCGTCCCAATTTATATGAAAGTGTTTGACTGGGCACGAAGTTTAAGAATGAAATGAATACTTCTGAAACTTGTGGTCCAAAACAAGACATAAATATTTGGCTGGCTATAAATCATCTCATTAAGGGTAAAATGGAAAGTTTAAAGTTAAATTGTTATTAAATATAGAAAGGTGTCGTTCTTTTGGGGACTGACTAAAAAGGAAAGAGTGTCACATTATTCGGGATGGAGGGAGCATAGAACAAGTAGCAACCTGCCTCTCCTTCAATTCTGTTTGAAAGTGGAGGGTAAAGTTTGTATGTGCTTCTTTGAATGAGTAAATTTTGGATTTTCAATAAACAGCTCTAAGATTTAAAGGGAAAACAAGAAAATAATAGTTTATATTTTCTTTTTTCCCTTTCTGCTTCACCAGAAAGCTTTCTTCCTTTTCTGAATGTTATTTTGCAGTGAAGTAATTGTGGATCAAAAAGCATGTAAATTAACACTGAACAATTCATATCAGCAAAGCCAATGGGTGTGTTGGAAGAGAATGGAGGAACTTATAGTCACACGAATGTGCTTATTCTATGAAGGTGATAAAAAAGAGTCTACCGGTAGCATTAGTTTTGTCTTTGTGGGGAGGGGGGTTGGGAAGAAGGAGGAGGACCTTCAAAAAGCTGATCTTAAGGAGGGGGAGGGGTTTTCCTGCTATGGTAGAGCTTGAGCAATTGCCAAGAAGAGGTACTAACTAAATGGTTGCTGTATTGAAACTAACTAAAGGTAGACTTGTTATTTTTTTAAAGAGGTAGTTACAAAAAGATTGTATAGAGTGGACGTGAGTAAGTTGCCGCTAGTTTAAACAGTTGAAGGGGGTCTATTGCACTTCTCCTATTGAAAAGATTCGATGGGAAAATGCTAGTGTTTCGTCTTTCTTAATAATGTGCCAATCTCCTGTTATAGAAGTTGCTCGCATATACTTTTGTTCGTTGTCCAATTCAATGTTAAGAAGTGTATAGTTCTGCCGTACTTCTTTCTTGGTAATGTATGAACAACCTATGCCTTTGGGTTTCTCTGTTGTTCTTCAAGAGTTCCTTTCTCACTTTTATCTTCTGAACATACTCTGCTTTCACCATTTTTTGTCAAAATTTTTATGTTAAGGCCCAAAAAATAAGTTTCTCTGTCATTAACCAGCGTCTTACATATTCTGTGCAGCACAGCCGGAGATGGCTGTGAAAATAGTCCGTGTTGTAATGAAAAGAACTAGTTCAAGTATAGCATATTCTAAGATTATCTAAATGATATAATATCTGAACCAGTTAACATATCCAGCTTTTTTTAAGTAGTTTGCAACACAGGCACCTAGGGTTTAGTTCAAGTGGCAAAGGTTAAGGGACTTGTGACTTAGGTCATAAGTTCGAGCCCTGCGCCATGTGAACTAAGCCTGGTATTTAAGTGGAGAAGGGTAGAGGGGTGGGCCCATTATCCCCAAGTTTCAAGGGCTGCAGTTTATCTTAATCCTAGACGGATTTCTCAGTCATTAAAAAAAAAAAAAGTAGTTTGCAACACAGCTTAATTGCACAGCTGAATTTAATATTGATGTACAAATCAACCGCTAGTCTTTTTACCTAAGATCTGGTGTGAGCTTTCTCCATTGCTCTCACCTAGAGTTTTCTTCTAAGTAGATTGTGTCACTTCCCGTGATTAGTAGCATATTCATTAGGTCAGGACCTAGGTCGTGCTTAGCTTTTAGAGGATATTACGAATTGTCAACTGCCATCATCTTTTGCAATATTTCCATATAAACTTTGTTTGTCTCACTATTGCAACTTCCAACCTGGGACATTTTGTTTCCATTTCCCTATCTCAAGTTACATTGTTGCGGAGTACTTATTCGGTGGTCCCTATGTACTTTTGTTTTCCTGTGTGCTCGAGAGTTTCTTCCCCTCTTTTTATTTTTAATTCCCACCCGGCTTTTAGCCCTAGGACATTATGGCCAAGTTTTCCCTTTGCTTCTTTCCCTTTCTAGTATATATCTTAACTACTCCCATAAGGCAGGGTTATTTTCTTCTCAAGTTCTTTATACTATCAGATGCCGCTCCATTTCAACTTTAAGAGTTGTCCAACAGCTTCTTTCTTTCAGATTCTTATTGTTTTTATCTTTGCTATGTGAATTTTCTAGGTGATGACAAAATTCTGCTCAGAAAGAATTGCTAAATATGCCTTTGAATATGCATACCTCAACAATCGCAAGGTAGTGTCTGCTGTGCACAAAGCAAACATCATGAAACTTGCAGATGGTTTATTTTTAGAGTCTTGTCGCGAGGTTGCGAGCAAATACCCTGGGATCAAGTACAATGAGATCATTGTGGACAACTGTTGCATGCAACTTGTATCAAAGCCTGAGCAATTTGATGTTATGGTACAAGTTTTGCCCAATTGCTCTTTTCTATTTTTTGGTTCTTGATTGTTTTCTTTTTCTTTGGTTTTTGATTGCTGACATGGTGAGTTTTGCCACATGATGTTAAAGCTGTACTCAGTTTCTTCTCTATCTGGATCATTTTTTTTATTAATCCTGACAAAAAGGAAGGTTTTTTGGGGGTTAGGGGTGGGGAGTGGGCCAGGGATAGAGAGCTAAAAAGCTTCTCATACAAGTCGCGGAGTATAGGACCGGGGAACCCTGGTGGTTGCTAGATTAAGCATCAAATGATAGACTAGTAAAACGACATTGCTGGTTGACCTTTTAACATAATTATCCTTTTATTTTTCTCTTTGTTGATATTAGTATGGGTCTTGGGTGATGTGAGGATTGAGAGTTTCAGCAAAGGAAAAGATGAAGTTCATACTTTAGGTTGCTGAAATGGGAAATAGAACTGCACTTTCGTCTTGCTGGAACTTAATGAGTATGGAAGTTTACAAAATAGATTTTCTAATCCTTACCTTTACTGCTGTATGACAGGGACCTACTGTTGTATTCTTCTGTTCAACGTGTGCGTTTCTTCTTGGCATTTATGTTGTCACTAAATATTCCAGTCCGGATATGAACTTGAAATTGTATATCACAGGTCACCCCTAATCTGTACGGAAATCTGGTGGCAAATACAGCAGCTGGTATTGCTGGAGGCACAGGTGTTATGCCAGGAGGTAAACTAAAACAGTCAGAATTTGTTCCCTAAATTAATGCGGATATGTTTCAATAGTTGTTTTCCTGCATCATTCTTCCCCTCTACTCTAGGATTATCTGGTTGATTTTGACATGAAATGATCATTCATCTTTTGAGCTGCTTTAAAGCTTGAAGGTCTAAATGACAATATGTTTATTATATGACTGAAGAAACTGGCTTCTTGTGCTTTAGGCAATGTGGGGGCTGACCATGCTGTGTTTGAGCAAGGTGCCTCAGCAGGAAATGTAGGAAATGAGAAGATACTACAGCAAAAGAAGGCAAATCCAGTTGCCTTGTTTCTTTCATCAGCCATGATGTTGAGACATCTGCAGTTTCCTTCATTTGCAGATAGACTAGAGACTGCAGTGAGGCGTGTAATTGCATCAGGTCAATACATGACCAAAGATCTTGGTGGAAATTGCACCACCCAAGAAATCACTGATGCTGTCCTTGCAAATTTGGACTAACTTCAAAATCACTTCTCATCTCTTCCGTTCTCGAGATGATCATGTTTTTAATTCATCATTCTTGTGATGACTTTGATTGTTCAGCGTGCCTTTCAAGGGGCATATTCCACAAAATAATGTGAATCTCCCAAGTGGAAATATTACAGCAAGAAACAGAAATTTCCAAGCTTATAGTCGTTTATTTCTTATAAATAACGTGTATTTGTTAACGAAGGTTAATAAATTTGAGGTACCAAATTTTGAACTTGAGATAGGCTTCCTGGATAACTTTTCGTATGATTTGTGTGCCAAGAAACGCCAGATGGATGTTCTTTTCTTATGGCTTAGCATTAATTTGCCTGAGGAACAACTGATGCTCACCCATTTTCGCGAATCCATCATACTAGGCGGTGTCTTTGCTCCCTGTCTACGCAAGAATAGGCAGTTTTTGAGACTCAACTGAATGATAAAGAAGGTGCTGTATACCAATAGTTTAACCCCATGAAGTATGCTCCAATTTCGATTCAGCATAATGAAGTGTGGATGGTGAAAGCAAATTTGATAATTTCATTCCCGTTTTCAATCCACCACACCTAAAAAAGGTCGTATCTGAAAGTAAGAAAAAGAAAGAGGGGTGTGTGCTAGAACACCTCTCCACCGCCACAAATTGCTCGTTTCGAGAAGAAATAGTACTATAGTAGTAGTAGTAATAACAGTAGTAGAAGAGAATGGGAGATCGCAGAAAAATTCGTACTGTTAGAGTGTTGGCCACCTCTGTTGCACTGTCCAGTGTCCATCATCTCCTTTGAGTATACACTGCAATCAAACTTTTAGACTTGAGTTGACTCTGATAATTGTCTAAAGTTTGAAACTTTATATTTGAGTTTAAAACGTTAGAGCTTAGACAACTCGGGTCCTAAGCCTGCAGACCCGAGTTCGTAAACTTTAGTTGTTTGAGGCCAGTAAACTTTAAAAACTTTTATACATTTCAACTATTGTTTTAATGAGGGGTCCTAAAACCGAATGTTTGTGCACTTCACCCTTAGAGAAATGGGAGTGGACCAAGATGATTTTGGGCCTGGTATCAATAGCAGCTCATGTACAAAGTACAAGGAGGTCACTTAATAATCAACTCTATGTAGGTGGTCAAATTATGTATAAACTAGCAACTTGAGAAAATAATGAATAATAATTCATCATTGCTATTTTAAAATCAAGTTAAAATAGCAAGAAGGAAAAGCCAATGCGGCAGGCTGCAAGTTCCATGTTGCTAGTTTGCAAGTGCATGTATGGAATTGGCAAAATGTAGATAAAAAGCGAATGCAGTCAGAGAATTAGTGGAGTAAATTATTGGTTGTGGAGAACATGCAGAGCAGTCAGATTCATCTTTTTCTCTTTCTTTTGATTCATTTGTGTTTTAAATAATGAATTGTTTGTTAAGGAGAGAAATGTAATGTAATTAAGATTCATATCTATTTCGTAAAGAAGATATGCTAGAGTGAAGTCAAGCGATGATGCTGCTGTCTCAGTTTCCATAAGTGGTTCTTTGGGATTAACTAATACTCCCGGCGTCTCAAATTATTTGTCGCGTTTTTTTTACACGCCTCTTAACTCCTTAAGAAATATCTATTAAAAGGGGTATTTAACTAACTTTATTCTGATTTATATCTAAGTGATAATCTCTATCCATTAAATGTTTACTCTATTTATGTATCATCTCCATTTATGACAAAATTCTTTTTTTGGTCGATTTAATGATAAAATTCTACTAAGGGTAAAATGAAAAAATAATTATTAATTGTGCCTTGAACTTCTAAGACGACAAATAATTTAAAATAACTATTTTTAATACCCACAACAGACAATTTGTGCAGGAGAGAGAGTAAAACTACACATAGCCAAGCAAACAAATTTGAACATGGAAGAGCGATGGATGCAATCAATGTCAGCTGTCAAGCTTGAAATAGGCATCCAGATGAGATTACGACTTTCATAAAAATGAGATATGCAACAATTGGATTGGTTTTACCGCAGGGTTTTTTTTTTAATAAGGTTTTAACGAGGTACATCATCTATTAATGGACATCCAAGGGGGAGTGTTATAAATATCCAACTAGTGGATATCCATTAATTTGGAAATATCCCAAAATATCCTAAATATCCCAAATATCCCAAAATATCTCCTTTGTATGTTGCTCCTATAAATAGGATGCACAAATGCAATGTTGAAAGAGCAGAAGTAAGATAATCTGATATCTCTCTACATATTCTCTCTCTACATATTTCTTCTGTGTATTTACTTCATAGTTTTATTTCATAACACGTTATCAGCACGAGACTCTGTCATCTCGAGCAAATACTTTACAAGCCTCGAAGGTATTGATTTCTTTGTTTTCCATTACTAATGGCAAATCTTTCTAGACGTGAATTTGTAGCCTTAGATATATCCGGCAATAGCTATATGTCTTGGATTCTTGATGCCGAGATTCACCTTAATGCAATGGGTCTGGAAGACACCATCAAAGATAAAAACGAGGCATCAAACCAAAACCGTGCTAAGGCAATGATATTCCTCCGCCATCATCTTGATGAGAATTTAAAAATGGAATATCTCACGGTTAAAGATCCTCTTACGCTGTGGAATGATCTGAAAGATAGATATGATCACCTGAAGATGGTCATACTTCCACAAGCACGTTTTGATTGGCTCCATTTAAGGTTCCAAGATTTTAAATATGTTAAGGCATACAATTCTACTATGTTTAAAATTATTTCTCAATTGAAATTATGTGGTGAAAATATTACTGATCTTGATATGCTGGAGAAAACATCTCCACTTTTCCTGCCTCGAGTATGCTCCTGCAGCAGCAATACTGAGAGATGAAGTTCAAAAAATATTCCGATCTTATCTCACATCTTCTAGTGGCTGAACAACATAACGAATTACTGATGAAAAATCATGAAAGCCGACCCACTGGTACTGCCCCATTCCCTGAAGTGAATGAGGCAAATTTTCGCCATTCTAGGCGTGGAAGAGGTCGTGGCCATGGTCGTGGTCGAGGAAGGAATCATGATTCTCGTTTTGCACCATATAATACCCTTCACCACCAGCAGTGTAAAAGGAAGGATGAAAAGCATGAAGTTGTGCAAAAGAAAAATTCAGAAAATAATTGCTTCCGATGTGGAGGAAAAGGGCACTGGTCACGTACCTGTCGTACGCCAAAGCACCTTGTTGAGCTATATCAAGCCTCCCTCAAAAAGGCAGAAAATGATGTCGAAGCAAATTTTATTTCTGAAGATAATGTTGAGCCCATGCATCTAGATGTGGCAGATTTCTTTGAACTCCCTGAAGGGAAAATAGATCATCTGATCGGTGATGGATCTGTATTTACTTAGATATTTCATACATGTCGTTTGTATTATCTAATGTGGTTATGTTTCCATATATATATAATAAAGTGTGTGAAATACTTTGTCTAATCAAAATATCTACTTCGATGTTTACTTTGCCTATTTTTTCGTTTTGAAGAATATATGGAAAATCCTCAAATATTATTTGGATCAATGACAAATCATGAAGATATTTGTGTGATTGATAGTGGAACAACGCATGCTATATTCAAAGATGAAAAATACTTTTCTCACTTGCGTAGAAAAAGGGGAAATATTAATACAATTTCTGGCAATTCGAAATTAATTGAAGGCTCCGGAAGAGCTACTATATTTCTACCTAAGGGGACGAAACTTGTTATAGAAGATGCACTATTCTCTTCTAGATCCCCAAGAAACTTGTTGAGTTTCAAAGATATTCGCCGTAATGGGTATCACGTTGAGACATTAAATGAAACAAATGATGAATATCTTATCATTACAAAGAATGTCTCCGGCCAGAAATATGTTTTGGAGAAATTACCAACTTTGTCTTCTGGCCTGTACTATGCAGAAATTAGTACAATGGAAGCACACTCAATCGTAAACCAGAAGTTTAACGATTCAGGAAATTTTGTGCTTTGGCATGACCGAATGGGTCATCCTGGATCAATAATGATGAGACGAATTATTGAAAATTCAAAAGGGCATCCACTTAAGAACCTGAAGATTCTTGAAAGTAGTGAATTTTCATGTGTCGCTTGTCATCAAGGCAAATTGATAACCAGGCCATCACCAATGAAAGTTGACACTGAATCCCCTGCTTTTCTAGATCGTATACATGGGGATATATGTGGGCCTATTCACCCATCTTGTGGGTCATTCAGATATTTTATGGTTCTAATAGATGCGTCTTCGAGATGGTCTCATGTGTGCCTCATATCGTCTCTGTCACGACCCGACTAGGGGCCGTGACGAGTACCCGATACTTGTACCGAGCACCCCTTGCTTATCCTTTTACTTTTTCCTCTTAGCAGGCCGTATGAACTGTGCCATATTTTTGTTTTTGAACATTAGCAGTATCATTATGAGCATAGACTAGTCAACTTCATTATCACTTTCTACAACAACATTAACATGCTAGAACACCATATATCTAACTGTACATGACTGACTGTACATATCTGTCTACGAGCCTCTAGACATAGTACACTTATACATAGAAAGGGTCGAGTACTGTCGTGCCCGAAAATACATACACAAAATAGTACCACGAAAGTGGGGCTCCGGAACAACTGGAGCGCTGTCAACACTGCTGGTAAGGCTTCTAAGGATCAAATCCGCCTGTCTGCTGACCTGCGCGGCATGAAACGCAGCGTCCACAAGAAGGGACGTCAGTACGAATAGTGTACCGAGTATGTAAGGCATGAATAGTAGCATACGGAAAGTATAAAACGGAAATAACGACATAAGAGGATAATAGCACATGTCCTGAGGTAGAAACATAACCTGTATATATATATACCCTTGGCAGGTGCTATGCGTAATTAGCTTTCCTTTAAGAATCTTTCCTTGTTCATATACACATACATATAAAATAGGACATCTCATATTGCCGAGGCGTCGGCAGCCGATCCATTTAACCATAAATATACACATCCCGCGTCCGGGATGATATCATATCATGTAATGCCAACTGGTCAGGTGGATATGCGTTCATAACGCTCTGCCCTTACCTCCATTTTCCCCGTATACACATGCATATATCATGTACATATATCAGCGTCTATAGCGCTCTAGCTCTTTTATACATATACGTGTGTCGTGTAGGTACATCATCGTCTATAGCGCTCTAGCTCTTTCGTCATGTGCATGTTTTAAAAAAATATATACACATATATTACATACATTTACATGTCTTATATGCATTTACGTATCCTATATACATATGTCTCATAGGCACGCCGGAAAGCCCAAAGAAGAATCATGTAGTCATCGGAGTGACGTAAGGTCGGTGACCTCCAATTATATTATAGAATACTCGTGATCGCTTTGTCTCACCTTGAAGGAACGAGTATTTTAAGGTGAGACTACCAACGGGGAATAATATTAAAGTAAACGTAGAATGAAATCGGGGCATCATAGATGACAGTTCATAGACTTTGAAATCTTTTAGAAAATAAAGTCATAGCTAGGAAATATAAATAAGATTCAATAATTAGTTTATCATTTTCATGTTTACATAAGATACTTAGCTTAGTCATCTTAGTCATAGAGTCGTTCCGGTAGTACGTATCATAGGCATATTCTCTTATCTAACATCATTGTTATCATTATCGTCATGGAAGTGCCCTCGTTAGAGGAGTCATAGTATTTATCATTTGGTATCGAAATCGGGATCAAAGGTTCCCTTTGGATTCACTTCAAGTAAGTCAAGCAAGACTGTAAGGAAAATTCCGAGAGTAGCGGGCCCACCTCGGGCCGGATGGGGTGACGTATATGATTTACATATATTACGTGTCATGTCATTACTTGTGAGGGTCCTAGGGTAATCGGGTCCCACTTATGCAAGTTCTAAGGGTTTAAGAGGTCTTTCCATCATTTGCACACTTTCTAGTTCAATTCTATTGAACAAAAAGTGGAAAACTTTAGGTGCGGATTCCGGGGGCTAGGGTTGTCCCCGAGGCTCGTACCCGACTTATTACATCTAAGACATGCCATAGAAAGAAGAGTGAAGCCTTACATACCTCTTTCCGCTCCTTTTGCTATTCCAAATTCACGTCGCAATCTCGTCAAAATCTGCAAATTGGCCATGTTTACCAAAACTCTTATTAGGGTACTTAGAGTTGAATTCTTAAGGAAACATTTGACTACCGAAATTTCGGCAGCACTTCCCCTATAAATACTCCATCCCACCAAGTTCAACTTGGCTAATTTCAATCAACAACAATCCCGGGAATTCAAACCCGGCCAAAATATCAACCACAATTCCAACAACAACAATACTAACAACTTCCATATTCAATCAACTTACTACTTCTTCCAAAAACTTTCTAACTTTAATGAAAACAATAACAACCTCATAATCTATATGCCAACAACATCATACTAAATAAAATTAACTCATTCTCTTCCATTTTTTCACCATAACCACACGGCCAACACCAACATACACACTACAACTTCTCAAAATTCATTCAACTTCCATTTTCCACATATCATTCACAACAATAACAACCAAACACTAATTAAAATAATTGAAGCATGACTCCTACACATATATACATACACACGGCCATGTACTATATTTCTCTCCTTCATGAATTTCATCCATTTTAGCATACTACAACACATATAAACCATATATAACACATAAAACAAGATCAAAACTCACCTTTCTTCTTCAACTTCTCACTTGACTACAACTTGACAATTTGTATGATTTTGAATTTTTCTTGCTCCAACAACAACTCCACCTTGTTAATCACCCTTTACTTGGTAGAAAATGATTTTTGAAGAATTTTTATCAATTTTTCCTTGGAAATTTGATCTTGGCCGAAATGGCCTTCAACTTTTCTCCTTCTCTTTCTTGTTCTTCAACTTCTTGAATATTCTAGAGGTTGTGTGATAAAGATGACTTAGTCATCTTATTTATTGACCAAATTTTATGTAATATGGGCTTGGGCCATAACAATCGCCGGTTGGGCCTCACAAATTTGGGCCTTAATATTTTTTTTGATTTTTTTTGGGCCAACTCGGTTTGGTCCCGAGTTGGGCCTAGCCCACTGACCTTTCGACCTTAAAACGTTCATATCTCCTTGTACCGATGTCACCTGGGGACCCACGACCTATGGTTGGAAAGCTAATTCAATTATCTACAACTTCTAGTTCTTGGTACTTTTCCAAATTCCAAACTTATAATACCGTTTTTGCCCCTTGAAGTCAGATCACCCGAAAACGTTTTCTTAAAATATTCGTTTGGAGGACTTCCACTTTGATTTGGCCCAAGGGTCCTTCTTGAGTTGTGTTTAACTTCTCATATGTGATTCATATGAATTTTCAGATGTCCCAAAAAAATCTCGATGTGTGGGTCCCATCTCAGCAAATAATCTGACGTTCAAAAATACGGGATACAACAGTCTCGCAACCTGGCGTTTGCGAAATTATTGGCACAAATAATACGCTTAAGGGCACACTTCCCAGATTATCCTATAAAGGCTATACGTCTTGATAATGCTGGAGAATTTACATCCCAAGCTTTTGATGATTATTGTTTATCAGTTGGGATAAAGGTTGAACATCCTGTAGCACATGTTCATACCCAAAATGGCCTTGCTGAATCATTTATTAAGCGTGTGCAATTGATAGCAAGACCATTACTTATGAAAACACGGTTGCCTACAACCGTCTGGGGTCATGCTATTTTACATGCAGCATCTCTTGTTCTTCTTAGACCGACTCATTATAATAAATACTCCCCGTCACAATTAGTATTTGGTCATGAACCAAATATTGCTCATCTCCGAATCTTTGGCTGTGCTGTATATGTGCCTGTAGCACCACCACAGCGCACCAAGATGGGCCCCCAAAGAAGGTTAGTAATATATATTGGGTTTGAATCACCCTCCATTATTCACTATCTTGAGCCATTGACGGGAGATTTATTCACTGCCCGATTTGCAGATTGTCGATTTGATGAAACAAATTTTCCACAATTAGGGGGAGAGAGAAAAGAAATCAAAAGAGAAATTGCGTGGAGAGTTCCATCACTATCTCATTTTGATCCACGTACCCCTATATGTGAGCAGGAGATCCAGAAGATCATCCATTTACAGAAAATAGCAAATCAAATGCCAGACGGATTTACTGATTTGAAAAGAATAACTAAGTCGCATATCCCTGCAGAGAATGTGCCTATTCGAATTGAAGTTCCAAAGGGACAATCTACTAGTGTCATAGCCTCTGAATCTCATCCACGCCTGAAGCGTGGTAGGCCATTGGGCTCCAAGGATAAAAATCCAAGAAAAATAAATACAAACAATGATCAGAATGACACTATGAAAGGATCTCATGAAGAGATTCAAGATCTGATTAATTCTGATATTCCTGAAGAAATCAGCAAACCCGAGACTTCAGTGAGTGAAGAACTATATCGTTCGAAAATTGTGGTGAATAGTGTTTTTGCATATAATGTTGCACTAAATATTATAAAGGGCAGTGAGGATCAGGAACCTCAATCTGTCGGAGAATGTCGACGAAGATATGATTGGCCAAAATGGCAAGAAGCAATTCAATCAGAATTGAATTCACTTGCTAAACGTGAGGTTTTTGGACCTGTAGTCCAAACGCCTAATGGTGTAAAACCAGTTGGTCACAAATGGGTATTTGTACGGAAAAGAAATGAGAGAAATGAAATTGTGCGATACAAAGCACGCCTTGTTGCACAAGGATTCTCTCAAAGACCCGGCGTCGACTATGAAGAAACATATTCACCAGTTATGGATGCTATAACATTTCGATACCTCATGGGTTTAGCTGTCTATGAAACCCTTGAAATACATCTTATGGATGTGGTTACAGCTTATCTTTATGGTTCACTTGATAATGAAATTTATATGAAAATTCCTGAAGGATATAAAATGCCTGAAGCATGTGGTTTAAAGTCTCGGGAAATGTATTCAATCAGATTACAAAGATCATTATATGGTTTAAAACAATCAGGGCGTATGTGGTATAATCGCCTAAGTGAGTACTTGATAAATGAAGGATATATAAATGATGCCATTTGTCCATGTGTTTTTATTAAGAAAACAAAATCAGGGTTCATAATACTTGCTGTTTATGTTGATGACATAAACCTCATTGGAACTCCAGAAGAGCTCTAAAAGGCGATTGAATATTTGAAGAAAGAATTTGAGATGAAAGATCTCGGAAAGACAAAACTCTGTCTTGGTCTGCAAATTGAACATTTCGCAAAAGGGATCTTTATCCATCAATCTGCCTATATTGAGAAAGTTTTAAATCGGTTTTACATGGAAAATTCGCATCCTTTAAGTACTCCTATGGTTGTTCACTCACTTGAAGTGAGCAAAGATCCGTTCCGACCTCAGGAAGAAAACGAAGAGCTACTTGGTCCTGAAGTACCATATCTTAGTGCAATAGGTGCACTTATGTATCTTGCTAATGCTACAAGACCTGACATAGCATTTTCTGTTAATTTGCTAGCAAGATATAGCTTTTCTCCTACACGGAGGCATTGGAACGGGATTAAGCATATATTGCGATATCTGAAGGGAACTAGCGATATGGGTCTGTTTTATGCTAACAAAGGTAGTACAGATCTTGTTGGTTATGCAGATGCAGGTTATTTATCTGATCCACATAAATCTCGATCTCAAACGGGCTATCTGTTTACATGCGGAGGTACTGCTATATCATGGCGATCGACCAAGCAGTCCATTGTTGCTACTTCTTCAAATCATGTTGAGATAATCGCTATTCATGAAGCAAGTAGAGAATGTGTGTGGTTGAGATCAGTGATACATTTCATCAGAGAAAGATGTGGCTTGAAATGTGATACAAAAATACCCACAGTATTATATGAAGATAATGCTGCATGCATAGCTCAATTAAAAGGAGGTTTCATAAAAGGAGATAGAACAAAGCACATTTCACCAAAGTTATTTTTCACACATGATCTCCAGAAGAATGGTGATATTGATGTGCAACAAATCCGTTCAAGTGACAATCCTGCAGATTTGTTCACTAAATCTTTGCCAACTTCAACTCTTGAGAAGATGATATTCAAGATTGGAATGCGAAGACTCCGACATCTGAATCTTGGTCTTCGTCAGGGGGAGTGAAATACGCGTTGTACTCTTTTTTCCTTAACCAAGTTTTGTCCCATTGGGTTTTCTTGGTAAGGTTTTTAATGAGGCAGCTCTCAAAGCGTATTTCTAGATATGTGCACTCTTTTTCCTTCATTAGGACTTTTTCCCACAGGGTTTTTTTTTTTAATAAGGTTTTAACGAGGTACATCATCTATTAATGGACATCCAAGGGAGAGTGTTATAAATATCCAACTAGTGGATATCCATTAATTTGGAAATATCCCAAAATATCCTAAATATCCCAAATATCCCAAAATATCTCCTTTGTATGTTGCTCCTATAAATAGGATGCACAGATGCAATGTTGAAAGAGCAGAAATAAGATAATCTGATATCTCTCTACATATTCTCTCTCTACATATTTCTTCTGTGTATTTACTTCATAGTTTTATTTCATAACAAATCTCTAATATTTTGCACTTTATCCTAATATGTCGGCTTTGACTAATTTCTTTAAGATTTTGTAGAAGTACAAACTCCATCCCCAAATACTTGTCATGTTTATCTTTTCGAGAGTTAAATTATTGAGCTTTGATTAATATTTTAAAATGTAATGTTTCACCATATTGATATGCGAAGAATTGTAAATTACAGTAGTACTTTTCGTATAGTTTTCGAATATCTAAATTATAATTTTAAAATATTAAATTAATCTAATTCTATTTAACTCCAAAGATTAGTTAAATTGACTCTCGTGAAGCGAAATATGAAAAATATTTTGAGGCAGATGAGTATCAAATAACCACCAAAGTACTACGTACTTATCCATTTCATCTAGCTAGCAATATAGTACGCCGAGTGATTAAAATTTGGTGGCATGCTCAAAAATTTCTTACCTAACGTTTACATCGTGTTATTTGACAAAAAAAGAAAATGAAAATACAAGAATACCTATGTAAGGAACTAATGATAATCATTATGGAATTGGAAGATCAACAACTAATTAATTCAACAGTATCAACGAATGGGAGTGTCAACGGCCTCATATAACAGTTGACCAAACCCTTCAAATAATACTTTTCCTTTTTAGTTTGGAGAGCAATGATAATAAACGTGGCGAAAAGGCCTTTTTGGCCGCACTATTTTGGCCACAATGACCCAAATGAGGTAAATTCATATGATTATTTAGGACAAATTTAATAATTTATGCTTACTTAATGTCATTTCTATCTTTTTTTCTCAAAATTTATTTTAATTTAAAATTGTACAATAGAGATTATGGTGATTTTTACATAGATGTGGCTAAATTTAGGTCAAATTGGTGTGACCATTTAGCAACTCTGGTGTAGTATTGTATTTGTTGGAGTGAGATATGATTCCAATTTCCAACAAACAGCTCAAGCTTACGTTGAAGTAACACAACTTTTAATGAATATCGCACGTCTTGACATATAGAAACGCTCTTGCGGATTAACGAGAATCAAAGGCGAAGTCAGGACTTAAAATTTATGTCTTTTAAATTATAATTTTTATATATTGAATATTAATATTTTAGATAAATTAAAATTGGAATCAAAGCTATTGAACTTGTAGCAGACCCTACATATCCCTTCGCCTCTGAGGAGAACAAATGCCATCCTTGATCCAAGCTCGATATTTTTTGTGTAATCTTGTATCATATGTTGATCACAGCTGACATTTACATTGTTCCGGAGGCTAAGATTTATGTCCTCCTCCGTGTAATTATGACTTTTGGTAAATATACAGATTGAAGTCATGCCTAAACTCTTCCATCACAAGGATGAATCTTATAAATAATAATAAAAAATTATTAGGATGTTAAATTATCGCTATCTAAATTTAAC
Organism: Lycium barbarum; assembly: GCF_019175385.1. NCBI lineage: Eukaryota > Viridiplantae > Streptophyta > Magnoliopsida > Solanales > Solanaceae > Lycium > Lycium barbarum. The sequence continues at coordinate 110,443,717 of NC_083344.1, read as the reverse complement.
ACCAAATAATTTGATAGCTTATCCTTCAGACACCTACCCCATTTAATAAAAATTAATCATCCTCGTGTGTTTTGTTTATATATCTGTTTGTTTCAACAGACATGCACCATATAGAAGTTGTCATATACCTTTCGATGCTTTCCAGGTTCGTCTAATCCCCCTTTTTCACTTTCTTTGATATTAATTTCTTATTAATTCGTTAAAATAAATGTCATAGTTCTATATTTTTTAATAAGACACATTAATTTATAACCACACAATTAATATTATGGCTTGTTTAAAATCACAAGTTTCAAAAGTCTTAAAGCTACACAATTGCTACGACTTATTTAAAACCACAACATTGCAAGATATAAATATTTATTTAAAACCACAACATTGCAAGATATAAATTTTTTATTTCTTTATTAAATTTCGTGTTAAGTCAAATTAAGTTAAAAACGCTTGACGCGGAAATGAAGCAAATACTCCAAAAAATGATTTTATCCATTACTAGTGAAAGATTCAATAACAACTATGCAGGAAAAATCGGACAGACTAGAGAGAGGTAGAGACTTTGATTTTATTCTTCATGATCTTATAATCTCATTAAGCTCAATTAGAAAGAACAAAAAAGGATAATCGCACATATAAACAAATTTAGCATTTTAAATTTACGGGTTCTGAATTCTAAAAAAGATTTCAAGTTTGAGATCTTGATAAATTATTCATCCATATTTAGTAGATCTCTCAACATAAAAATAAACTTTTGGACTAAGCTATTAAATTATGTCAGACCCGTAGCAGAAACTCTAACTCTGCATTAAAGCACTAATTCTGTTGCAGCTTATAATTCGGTTAAGTTTTGAAAATGTACAGGCTGTTGGTTTTTGGCCCGACAGTTATTCGTGCCAAGCATGAATCGGTTTTGAGTTACGACTTTAATCACAAGCAATTCTTGAATACATGCAACTTGGCAATAAACAAACCAATTCTGTGCATTTTTTTACATTGTCAAATTCAATTAATCTATAAAAATAGTTTACTTTTCATAACAAATTAATAAGATTATCACCCGAAACGTGAAGTATAACTTGCTATAATCCATTAATATAAATTTGTTTTACCCTGAGTGTATATAACTTAAATAGGAATACCGTGAAACTCGCATGAAATCTCGTAATATGATTAAATGCTTACAAACTTAATCAAACAACAGAGCTTAATTGATATCCCCAAATACAAACAAGTTATTTTCCCTCCTCAAAGTTCAAAGTGGAAACTTTAGAGTGGTTGAGATTAGAATTGTTACATAATGATTATAGCTTTTCGCTACATAATATAGGAGTACTAAAGTTAAGTACTAAAAGCCGCACCATTATTTAGGTTAAATTTATTTGAATAAAAGTAATGGAGTTCTATTTTTTTTTTTACCTAATTTGCAAGAAAAAAGATACAATTGGAATAAATGGTTGTGTAAAAGCACCTACAAATAAATAAACATAAAATTGAGGTAAAATACGAGTGGTATTTTAAGAAAAAGTAAGAAGAAATACACTATTGAAATAAATAAACCATTAAATATAATCATAAGACAATTAATGGTTGAAAAATACTCCACTTGAAAATTGATTTGTCGATTTTTATCAACCTCACGCGCCCAAAATAGAGTGGATATACACTCTTTGTCGTGTTAGCGTCCAGGGGATGAAAGCTACCCACTAGCAAAGTATAGGATGATAATTAGGACCAAAATTTACATATTTAAAAATTATGTAAAAAAAATGCTATAGTCACAATAATTAATACTTCATTATTTAGAAGGCATATGATAAATTACAATCAAACAAAAACTCTGCTCGAAATACAAATAGTGTGAAAACAAATTAGGACGAAGTTAGTATGTCTTTACTCTTTTTGTTCCATTATTCACAATAGAACAAAAAAGGAGAAATGAAATCCATGCAGGTTTGACTGTTTGTATATACATGCTTTATCCTCGCTTGATCAGTTAGAAAGATAGTGTCATGATAAATGTGAGTGGTTCAAATGTAGATTTCCTAACATAAATTTAGGTGCGATTTAGTCGAGGCGGCAGTTATTTTAGTAGTTTTACTAATTAATTAAGGAATATTTCTTACAGTAGTTTAATTAATGGATTGAAACAGACAAATACGTATTACTAGTTGTTGTATAGCTGCAAGGCATATATATGAGAGTAAGCTACCAAATAGCCAAGTATAGGAGGATAATTAGGATAAAAAATAATTTAGATGTATACTTAGATATCAAGTTGAAGGGTCCCAAGTATAGTACTTCTCAGTCCCAACTTATATAACACCGTTCAGGATTTTAAGAGTCAAACCTTCTAATTCTAATTTTGAGTGAATTTAGATATGAAATCTCAAATTGCTTAAAATAAAATTTACATATTTGAGAACTATTTGAAAAATATTATATTAAAGTCATAATAATTGAAAATTCGAAATATTTAAAACATACATGAAAAATCATGATTAAAAAACTCATCTCTCAAAATACAAATGATGCCACCTAAATTAAGAGGAAGGGAATACGTCTTTAGTACTCTTTTTGTTCCATTATTCACAATGAAACAAAAGAAAGGAGAAATGAAATGCATGCAGGTTTGACTGTTTGTATATACACGCTTTATCCTTTGCAGATCAGTTCAAAAAAGAGTGCCATGATAAATGTGAATGATTCCAATTGTAGATTTTCCTAACATAAATTTAGGTGCGATTTAGTCGAGGCGGCAGTTATTTTACTATTAATACTAATTAATTAGGAGGTACTTATTAAACAAACAGATAAATACGTACTAGTATTAGACTATTAGTTGTTGTGTAGCTGCATATATATAAGAGACATAACAGGGAATACGTTACCGGGAAATACAATGTTGTTACTGTTCCATTGATTCTTTCTTAGTTGTAACGAACATGAAGAACAGAAAACAACGCCATGAAACGACTGTGTTTATCAGATTTCCGATCATTCTCTTATTCAGGCCACGTCGACGCATTTTCCATATTCTTCCTTTCTTATCAGCTATATCCGGTGTTCTTCTCCTTCTATTTGTGTTTCTATGTTACTTTTCTCCTCCGATTACTAGCCGCCATGGTCACCTCATCAGTCACAGCTCGGTGAGAAACACGAAATGCACTTTATGTTATGAAAACGTTGTCTCTCTTATTCCCTGATGTTTCTTTGCTTCAGTTATCATTATTTTGCTATTATTACCTTCCATTTGAAGAGGAGTCTTGGCGTAACTGGTAAAGTTGCTGCCAGGAGGTCACGATTCGAGCCGTGAAAATAGTCTCTTGCAGAAATGCAGGGTAAGGCCACGTATAATAGATCAAGATGGTCCGCCACTTCCCCGGACCCGTACATAGCGTGAGCTTAGTACACTGAGTTTCTGTATTTTTCTAAAAACTGATTTGATATATGTTACTTGAGCTGAGAATCTTCAGAAACGGCTAAGGTCTGTGTATATTTTACCCTCTCCAGACACCATCTGTGTAATTACACTGCATCTATGGGATTACACTCGGTATGTTGTTGTAGTTGTTTTTACTCCACAGTATTTTTGACTAGTTTTGTGTTGCTATTCTAGTTCAATAATGGAACGGAGCTCCGAAAGAACCTGCTAGAAGAACATGTGGTGTTTCAGGTACCGGTAAGTGAGCGCTATATGGCTTTTACATTTCTATTATGATTTTGTCTGTTCGTTTGATTTTTCGTTGTTGATTTGTTGTGGGGCTTTTGAATGTGTATAGATGGGAGGAAGGAGCTTAAGCCGAGACCTGTGGAGTTCGAAGAAATCGAATTTCTACCATGGTTGCAGTATTGCCACTAACGAATTCCCAAGTGAGTCGCTTTCCTTTTTAGGTTTTCTAATTAATTGCTCATTTTTTATCATTAGTTACTTACTCCCTCCATTTCAATTTAAGCGTCTTAGTTTGACAAGACACGAAATTTAAAGAAAAAAAAGGACTTTTGAGTCTTGTGGTCATAAATTATTTGAATCCTGTGGTTTGGGATGGAGGGGGAGGTGGGGCAAAGGCAGGGCGGAGCTAGAAGCTTGGATATGGGTTCGGCCTTTGTTCAAATAATGTATTTGTGTTAAGAAATTCATTAAGTATGTACAAATATTAATTTTAGGATCCAGTTATTATCCCTTGAAGTCTTCGTTGTAATATCTAGAACCTCATCTAATTGAATTTTTGGCTACTTTGTTGTGTTTTTCATATGGCTTTTCGTTGTCATAGCAAAACTATAATGGCCTTAAGGAATGCGTAAGTGCCATTTTTTTCTGTCATGGAACACTTCTCTTTCTATTTGTTTGATATGGGAACTGACAACATTTTGCAGCTGCGGAGGTTAATACACTTTCTAATCGGTACTTATTGATTGCAACTAGTGGAGGCTTGAATCAACAGAGAACAGGGGTATTGCTCTTGTCCTATAATTGCTAAGTTTTCACAAATTGAAAGTCAATTACATGGAGAGACGCTAGACAAGAAATTATTTAATTTCATACTTATTTTGGACCCACTCCCCTGCCTAATCTTATTCTGGCTAACTATAATAGCAATTGAGGTGAGGAAAATGGCTCTCTGGCTGATATGTTTCTATTTTGCAAATGATGTTATCTCTGTCATTTTCAATTGCATTTACTAGTTTTTGAATACTTAGTTACAAGTGCATCTTCCCCATTCGTTTGAGTATATATATTACTCCAAGTAACAACTTCTGTAGTTGTTGAGAAATAAACGATGAAAATAAGGTAAAATACAACCTTGACATGTTGTCCTACTGTAGATTAAACCATGTCTAGTAGATTCCTGCTAGACATCTTCCTTTCTGATACTTTCTCAAAACTTGTTCGGATTAGGTAATTTCCAATTATTGACATGAGTAAGAAGCCAAGCAAAACCATTCTGATGAAAGCTTCACCTCACCTTCCATCAAATCTAAGTAAAAGAAGCAGAAAATTTTCACTTGGAATATTGACATGGTGAATGTTTGTAAAAATTCCTTTTTCGTTACTTCCAGATGCAGGGGCATTGCAAGTTGTTGATCATGAATTATATTATTGTTATGTAGGTCTATTCCCTGATTTCCTAACTTTACAAAGGCTACCTTGTACCAACTTAAATAAGTTTACCTCATTTTAAGTGTTCTTCCTTTGGCCTGACAGACTAATTAGCAACATGGATCTGACGCATGTAGTCACCAGGAAATTGAAGAAAATTGATAGGCAGTTATTTCCTTTTCATGATTCTGTCATCTTTCTGAAACTGGTCTTGTTTTTCCTGTTCATGGCATATTTATCATATTCGTCATGGTGTCATATCAGTTCTTGAAACGGTGTTAAATCTGTAAATCATGCAAGTAATGGATATTACCCTATGAGCAGATGTTTAGCCTTGGAATTCTTTTCTTTTCCTGTTACATTTAAGAGACTGTTGAAATGATGCGAGTTTGAAGTTGTATTCTTGTTGGATGCAGATTATTGATGCTGTTGTTGCAGCTCATATCTTGAAAGCCATCCTTGTAATTCCAAAGCTGGACCAACAATCCTATTGGAAAGATTCAAGGTTTTACTTGATATGATTTGTACTTGGATAAATTTTATGAGCAATCCAATTATTTCGTTTGGTGATTTCAATTCTTGAGGATTAATCATTCCTTTTGTGCAGCAACTTCTCCGAAATTTTTGATGTCAACTGGTTTATGTCATACCTCTCAAAGGATGTCAAAATTATTAAGGATCTCCCTAGAATGGGAAATAAACTCATAACTCCACACACAACACGTGTTCCAAGGAAGTGCAATGCTGAGTGTTATCAGACTCGTATCCAGCCCATTTTAAATAAAAAGCATGTAAGTCAGTCTAATGTAAGAATTGCTTCATTGTGCTTGACTTGTGTCGTGTGTCTTGTATCTTAACATGGTGTCACTCGTTGACAGAATTTTTGCAAGATTACATGGTCTCTCTAAGTTAGTATCATGTTTTTTTGTTGATTTATATGTGTATGTCATGACTACTGTGAAATTCAATATTTTTGGGTTCCAGTCTCCAGACCAGACTGATGCAGTTCAAATCGTAGTGTCCATATTGACAATTCTGCTATAGAAACTAGGAAATCAAATAGCAATAATCTTAACAAGTTTACCTTATTTCCTAGTTGTTTGGAAGTCTGGCATATCTTCCCAAAGGATGTTTTAACTTTTGATACAGAGCTGGATCACACTTAAATTTTGATAGCTGAATTAATGTGACTGCACTGGGATAACAACAGAAAAAAAAGGGAGGTAAGAGTTGGTATTCTGATTCTGAAGAGATCTTCTTTGCGGATGCAGGCTGTTCAGTTAACAAAATTTGATTACAGACTCTCCAATCGTTTGGATACAGAGCTACAGAAGTTGAGATGTAGAGTCAACTATCACGCGTTGAAGTTTACTGATCCCATAATTGAAATGGGAAAAAAATTGGTTGAAAGGATAAGAAAGAAAACCAAGCACTTCCTTGCACTGCATCTAAGGTAATGGTTTTATTCGAGGCTTCCACAAGATTTTTTGTGATTATTATCTTTTTCTTACTTAACAATCGATAGAAACAGATATCCAAAATATGTGAACTCCATTATGAATTTTTTATTCTCTAGATAGGGTGTAATGATAAAGCTCAGTCTTGTTGCTGTTGCACTTGCACTTATGGTTGTGTCAAACTAGAACACCCATATTATGTGCTATTTTTGAATTCAGCGAGTTTCATTTAGGGACATAAAAAGTTAATCACGTTAGTGTAGGCTACTTCTGCACGTTAGTATTAATGTGCTCGCTGAAGTTTATTTCTCATATTATAGGTTTGAATCAGATATGCTAGCATTCTCTGGATGCTATTATGGTGGAGGAGAAAAGGAAAGACAAGAACTGGGTAAAATACGAAAGAGGTGGAAGACGTTACATGTGTGTCACTAACTATTATAGTAACTGGTAATAGTGACATATGTTGCTCCTCCTACTTAAATTAAACACATTGTTGTTTCTTTGGCATAAAATGCAGACAAGAAATCCAGATAAAGAAAGAAAGAACGGAAAATGCCCACTAACTCCTGAGGAAGTCGGCCTTATGCTTAGAGCACTTGGTTTTGGTAATGATGTTCATATTTATATCGCATCAGGGGATATCTATGGAGGTGAGGAAACATTGGCTCCTCTCAAGGCTTTCTTTCCAAATTTTTATACCAAAGAGACACTTGCCAGCAAGGAGGAGCTGGCACCATTTTCTTCCTTTTCTTCCAGGATGGCTGCTTTAGATTTCATTGTTTGCGATGAAAGTGATGTTTTTGTATCAAATAACAATGGCAATATGGCACGAATGCTTGCCGGAAAAAGGTATGATCTTGCTATTTTCAACTTGAAAGCATTACCAAAGCTTGAGTTAGAGATACCAACTTACTGAAATCCTTTACATGTTGCAGGAGATATTTTGGTCACAAGCCAACTATCCGTCCAAATGCTAAGAAGCTTTATAAGTTGTTTATGGATCGAAATAATATGACATGGGAAGAGTTTGCCTCACGTGTTCAAAAACATCAAATAGGTTTCATGGGAGACCCGATGGAGGTAAAGCCAGGCAGGGGCGAGTTTCATGAAAATCCATCAGCATGCATTTGTAAAGATTCCAATGACAAGGCTAGAGAAGATGTAACTATTCCTGGAAATTCTACCATGAATTTTGAAAAGGATACTGATTCTGCTGATGGTCACATTAGTGAAGATGAGCAAGATTTGTTTGATACAGATTATTTGGAGAATGAAATTGGAATTCAGAGGAAATGATTTCCTAAAAACATGGAGGCAGATTCTGTCCAACATTTCTTTAAGACAGAGCAACCAGAATTGGAAGAGATGTTTCCAGATTAAAGAGTAGTTGCACATTGTATTGAGAAGAAAAATTGGGGAACAACCGAATTCTAACTTGCTGGAAACTTTGAGCAATTTGCCCATTTTGACTGCTGGCTTAGAATTGATTCATACCAACATAGCCTAGGGTAGAATGTTTGTACATATGGCTAGGTGCAGATTGATAACTTGTTTCTCCATTTATGCTGGTGAAGTGCAGTATTGAGAGCTAGTTTGAAGAGGATGCTTTGCATTTGAATACACTGTACAGCACCACATGTTGGACAAGGATTAATTTTATAAGGATTTATACTTGGAATATTGAAGGAAACCTTGATTATAATTTGGAAGTACTGAAGAGAATGGATATTTGGATATGGAAAGAAATCCGTTGAGGTTCGTTCTGTTGGCATTTCTCTAATATATACTTCTACTTTTCAAAAGAAACGGAGCGAATAAGTTGAGAGTGTATTCTGATTCTGATGATAATTGATAATGTTGAACTGTTGATTCTTATGTTTGTGATTAGAATAGAGTGATAGCGCCTATGACTTGTGACTGTGAGGTCAAGATCGTTTGATACTTGGTAGGAGTATTACCGAAATAGGCTGCAATTTCAGGGGAAAAATGACAAGAACGCATGCAAACTCTATAAACTAGTTACCATATGTGCATATTAGGAAAAGGAATGCTGGAAAGATTATGGAACATAGAAGTTAGCTTGAGGCGCGTGTAAGACAATCGCCCACGCAACATATAAAATAATCAAGCGTAACCCCCGGGATTAAACAAGCTCTTCTGATATAAATTGGGAGCAACAACATAAAAAATTTAAAAGACAAAGAACTCAACAGAGAAGATAGAAAGGATTAGGAAATCTATTTAGCTCTTCAGAACATCATGTGTGTGTCATATTAGGATTTAAACAAAAAAAAAATGATTAAGAGTTAATAATCGGAATCATCCTCTATTAAATTTGTATTGGAAAATAAAAATTATACTGGTTAGTTTTGACCATTTCAAGGTAAGTAAAAATAAAAAATAAAAAATAAATAGATGTAAAAAATAATTTTCGCTAAATGTAAACTCGATCAGGCCTTGCGTCTAGATGGCGGCAGGGACGAGGGCGAATCGACCCATTTTGCCTTGCGGCCCAATCCTCATGTGCATATTAACTCAATCTCCTTTCTTACTAGTATTCATTAGCCCAGTATAAAGATAAAATAAAGTGACAAAAAATGACTCTTCACAAAGGGCTATCCCTTTTGAGGTGCTACCTTCTACAAGCAAGTAAAAACAAGAAAAAACGCATATAAAACTTCTTTGAATTAGATATAGAAGTACAATTTCCGTTGTTTTAATAGTAGTATATTACGGGATTGTCATATCATATTAAGCCAACATAAACCTCATAGCAAACTGTTCAGTATTTTTAGAAAGCCAGAGGACTTTGCCTCAATTCATAATTCAAATGGAGTTAACGTCATATCACGTGAGCAGAGAAGTTAAAAAAATGTGAGCAGAGAAGCTAACATTTGCTGCCTCCTTCGTAACAGCTTAGTTTCTATTTTCAATAAAAGGCTTTTCTTAGCAGAAAAAAAAAAAAAGGAAAGGTGCATTTAAAATGATTTCGGTACCTTAAACTCTAGAACGTAATGTAAGAGAAAGGTTGTAGTAACAAATAAATGAGATCATATTCAGTCTGGGGTTTGAGTGTTGAAAATTAATTTTTTTGGGTAGAGAGCATTTTTCTCCTTAATAATCTTATATGACATGAATTTAGATTAATCAAATTTTAAAGCGGATACCGAATATCTGAAGGGAAAAAAAGTCAGAATCATATTGATTCTTTATCCCAACGTATATGAGATGATATCTCAGATGGTCATTTAACTAAAGATAGTTTTCTTAGAAAGTCACTCAATTTTGTTTTATAACCCAAAAGTCATTTAACTATTAGTATTTCACTTAGAACGTTACTCAACTGTTTTATAATAAAGGGCAAAGGTGCAAATATACCCCCTCAACTTTGCGATTTAGAGCAGATATACCCCCGTTAAAAATGTGGTGTATATATACCCTTGCCGTTACAAAATGGTGCAAATATACCCCTGCCCTTACACAAATAGTACAAATATACACTTTTCGCTAACAAGATTTTCAAAAAAAAATAAAAATATTTAGCTTATTTTTTAATTAAAAAAAGTGTCATGTGGCTTTAAAAAAAAGTCTACCCATTTTTTTTTAGTAGACATTTTTTTCTAACGCAACATGGTAAATTTGTTTCTGGTGGGTCGGGTCTGGTTCGTTTTAAAAAAATTCACTGTGGCTTTAAGAAAAATAAGTCTACCTATTTTTTTAAACGAACCAGACCCGACCCATTAAAAAAAAATTATCATGTGACTTGAGAAAAATATGTCTACTAAAAAAATGGGTAGACTTTTTTTTTAAAGCCACGTGATATTTTTTAATTAAAAAATAAACTAAATGATTTAAAAAAAAAATCCGTAAGCAAAAAAGTTATATTTGCACCATTTTGTAACGACATGGTATATTTACACCACTTTTATAATGGGGAATATATCTGCTCTAAATCACAAAGTTGAGAGGTATATTTGCACCTTTTCCCTATAATAAAAATAACTCAACTATTGATATTTCACTTAAAAAGTCACTCAACCAATAATGGTTTTTTATTAAATTTTGTTGACATGAAATTTTTAAGAAATAAGAAGGTACCCGTTTTAAATATTTTATTGACCCGCCCCACCTGATCCGACCCGCTAAAATTATATGGGTCAAATAAATAAAATCAGTTATGGTTAATTCCTTTCAATTAAATGCATTTTAGTTAATTTAACATCACTATAGAAACATATCCATCGACGTCAAAATAGCTCATGGCATGGTAATTGACAAACAAAGTTTAGTTTAGATCAAATCAAACAAATGTTATGACTTAAATACTTAATCGCTTACATAATTACATATAGATATCTTTTTTATTAGACAAGGACAGTTAGAATATTATTAAGAATACTAGTGTCATTTGGCCGAGCTTAAACCGACATTAAAATTCAATTTGTAGATATTTTTTAAAAAAAAATTATGCTCTTGGTTCTTTGTTTTTGTAACATCAGTTTGACACTTTCGAAAGACTTTTAAAATATTAAAGTACAGAAATGTATCTGAAAGTTAATTGAACATATTTTCTTAATTTCAATTTATATTTTTTAAATAAAACAATTGAAAGCTCTTCTAATTTCTATTTTACTAAAAAAAAATTAAGATTAAAGTCTTTGATGATCCAACTCAATCTTTGTATATGTCAACTTAATCTCATTTGTTTCTTCGCATTGACCCATACTGGCAAACTTATATTTTACCAAAAGATATTACAGTATCCAATTAATATAAAAAATATTTAATGCGAAAATATTGTCTTATGATGATATCAATAAAGTTAACTTATAAATAATTAAAAATCTTGGTTCTGCAAGATACTTTTGTAGATGTTCTTTTCAAATTAAACGACACAAAAAATAATGAAAATTCAATAAAATTAAATTGTTTATATTTTATGTTTTCTTTTTTACTTCCAAAAGATGCATGTTAAAAATAACATTTTTTTTTCTCCTTCTTAATTTAATTAACTATTTTTTTTAAATAGTCGAACTTAAATATTTTATCCTAAATTATATAAAGTATTGATTATCCAATATTTTGTAAAATAATTTTATATTTAAAAAAATATACTTTTTGCAATTGTCTAGTATTATTATTGTTTGGAGATCAAATTGTATTTTCTTTAACTACAGAAATTCTCCAAACTTTTTCATAATTTTATATATATATATAATTATTATTTTTATAGTTCCTCTTTTAATATAGTTATTTATTAGATAAATTTTATGTTGAAAGTATGCGCATGTAAACTTTGACTAATGAACTACCGTACTTCGGAGTTCATTTTTCGATTGAGAGGGAAGGACTATAATTTTCCTTTTTGATACATTTTTAAAGTATTTAACAATTATATAAGTTATTTGTGTTTATTGTTTTAATTTAAAACATAATCCTACTTTAAGTGAAATCTTTGTTAATTACTTATGTTTGCCAGCATGTACGATACAAAATTATAGGAAATAAAAAAAAATACATTTAATCGGACGAATGGAAATTTAAAATAGAAAATTATAAATGGTAAATAACATCAATAAATAATACTATATAATATTTTAATTAAATAATTAAGCCTATATTAAGATATAATTTGAATGACGGGATAATTCTTTACATGTCTATAATAAATTTTAGAGAAAAAATATTATATAAAACAAATTAATAATATTTCCACAAATTAAAAGGACTCAAATATGTATGAGTGTGAGGACCATTATAATCTTATCCATGACATCATCATTTTAGTGGCATGAAAAAGGCTCTTGAAGTTTTTAAAATTTACAAAATGTGTGAACATTTACAAAGTCATAAAAACTTCAATTAGGGGTAAAAAGAGACAAAAATATCATGTGAGAACTACAAAAAATGGGGATTCTCCCTTATATATAGTAGTAATATGTTAGGTTTACATAAATAATTTTATTTATTTACTGAGCCTAAAATAAAAGAGTTTTGGTAAATACTTATATGTTTGACCCATATATTTTTAGCTGGTCGGAGTAATAAAATAATTAAAATAAGTATCTTTTTATTTCTTGATTAGCTTAAAATAAAAATTCATGTCACCAAAATTAATAAAAAAATCATTCAAATTGGTTGAGTGACTTTCTAGGTGAAATATTTATGATTGAGTGATTTTTTTGTCAGTTGAGTGACTATATAGATAAAATACAAATAATTGAGTAACTTTTGAATTATTAAATAAAATTGAATGGCTTTTCAAGACAGCTAACTTTTGTCGAGTCATCATCAAACATATTATCTCAACATATATGGGAAATTTAAAAATACTGTGGTAAGATGAGGTGGACCACGGTGTCTCTTTAAAGTTGGAATTTAAAGGGATTGTAATGGGACAGTGACGTCAAAAGATTTGAGCAATCAAAACTCTCATCTCATTCCATGATTCCCTTTTGATTTTGACAAAAAAAGACTTAACTTTAGCAGAGTGGATGAATAGGTTACTCCCATTTCGTGATTGGTCATTTCTTATTCAGAACTGGAACAGGGAAGTTCCTGTAAAGATATATAGGTGAATAGTAGCAACTAGCAACTGATACGAATACTTTTTGTATTAGTTAACTGTTCAGAATTTCTCTCTACAGTACTTTATGGGATAATTACAGCCGAATACTTTTGGGGATCTAATTTATAAAATAGTCAGTAAATGTATAGGTTTTATATATTTATAGTTATTATATACATATACTATACATGTAATATACATATACTATTCGTATAATAGATATCAGTATATAAATTTTATATATTTAGACTATTGCCGGTATTTAAGTTTGGCCCAAGGAACATATCCGAAAGAATCCATACTTTATTTTGGCGAATCTGGATAATCTAATCTCTACTATTGGATCAATTACCAATTGGGGCCCAAATGCTAAAAAATACCGGGTCATTTGCAAGAAGAGTCTTTAATTTTTGTCCCTCAAATTGGTATCCTTAAATTTTCTCCTTTGTCTAGTACCATAAAGTTTGAGATTCAAAGCCCAGTTCGATAAAACAAAATCGCACGGCAGAATTTCGTAGCAAAGTTAGGTCTATTAGGCCAAAATTAGGCCTCATGTGCCTTGCGAAATTCCTTCCTTTTTTTTTTTTAATGAACTGGGATTCGAACTCAAAACCTCGCGATATTAGGTGAAAGGCAAAAATTAAAGACCACCAACTTGAGGGCCAAAAATTAAATACCAATGCCTTTGAAGGGCAATCCTCACAAAAAAAAAAAAAAAAAAGTGCTTACTGGAGCATCCACCATTAATGAGCCCTTGCATGGATAAGAGTCATGTCATGTGGGTGGGGCCATGTTGAAACAGACGATCAAATGAGTAACGCAATTGGAGTATGATTTTACTGAAAATCTTTATTTTCTCCGTTCTCATTTATGTGCCACTTGTCGATTTTCCAAAGTCAAATGAGTTTTATTTTAATTATAATTTTTTCATATGACTTAAATATTTTAAATCATCAATTAGTGACTTATAGTACTTTTTATGTGGTTTTCAAATATATAATTTTTTTTTTAAAATTTAAAGATTTCTTGTTCAAATTTATGGTCCAAATCTAAAAATTTAACTCTCAAAATTCAAAATTGAACAAGGGGAGTACATTAATCTTGAATTAGCCCAAGACCACCATCAAGAGTAATGAAACAATAAAAATTTCTTCATCATTAATTAAAGGTGGTGTCAGATTTTAATCTTATTAATGAAATCTTTTAGCAGGGAAAGTTAAAATCCCATATGATGAACCTTCTATGATGTGGATTTGAGTCAATTGGGCCAAAAGATTCCACACATGACAGTGACACAACACATGATTAACGGTGAAAAAAATGGATTAGAGTAAGACCACAATATAAAAATTTAACCCCACATCTTTTCTTTGCCCAAAAAAAAAAAAAAGTTATCACCTAAAGAATTAAACAAATCCTCCATTAACTAAGGAATTAGTTGGATTAGTGAATTTCAAACATTAAATGATAAAGAATTAACGAAAGACCACACTATAATAGTGTTTTCTCTAGTCCAAAATAATTGAGATTTTAAGCTTGAGCACATGGATTAAGAAATTCATTAACTTCTAAAAATTATGCATATTTTGATTAAAATATCCTTAATTATGAATTTTCTTTTCTTTTTAGGCTGACATAATTATAATAGGGATTTGAGAATGCATCAAGAGCAAATTAGGAAAGAGAAACTAAATACTTTGTTGGTTTTGAAACCTCAATTATTTTGGACTAACTTTTAGAGACTAAAATCTCAATTATTTTGAACCGGAGGGAATATATTCAATCTGACATGTGTTCTCTTCTCTGCAAAAATGTCTAAAGCCATTTAGCTAAAGGATTTCATAAATGATAAATCCTGCATCATCTTTTGGGATTGTAGTGTCCGCTAGGGTACTATTTTTCTATATATGAACACAAAATGTCATTGTCATTTTCAGGTATATTTCTCATTCTCCTTGGTAGTCAATTCATGCCATCATTTGTTTTCTTTCTGAACTTGCATTTTGTGGAATCATGATGATATGAGCAATTATTACTCTCACTTTACATGAACTTTTTTGTCTAGTTAACATTCTCCTTTTTTTTGGTTGTTGCTTGGTTAAATAATAACTAATGTTGGTTGATTCAAAATTTCATAGTTGTGGATTCTATCAGGATGCCTGATCACAATTTATAGATCTTCATCATAGTAACATTTAAGCTTCCGTTTGGTTATAGATTTTGGGAGCATATTTTGAAGATTTATTTTTAAATTTTTGTTTGGCCATAAAATTTTGCCAGATTTTGAAAACAAATCTTCAAATCTCAAATTTGGGCTCAAACATGTTTTTAAGCCAAGATCTATATTTTGGCCTTTTCAAAACTTCTAAAAACTACTTCAAACTTTTGTATTTTATAAAAAAAAGTCCATCTATTTATAACCCAACTAATTCTAGCTACCATATTCCTCCATAAAGCTGTATCTATCATGTTTCCACAATTAAAACAGTCTCTTCTATAAACTGAACGAGCTACTGTAGAAATCTGTTACGAACATAAACTTTGAAGGTAATTTGCTAAGATTTGCTAATGTTTTGCTTGATTTGTATGATTTTTCTTCATATTTGTTTTGCTTGATTTATATGAATTTTTCTTCAGATTTATAAACCCTTATATTGTAATTTGAATTGTAGTAGCTAGTAAGTGTGTTATTAGCAGTTGCTATTAAAATATCATGTTCTGCATAATTTCAGATTAGTAAGTATGTATGTTTTGTATGGTTGAATATTCTTGATGGTTTTTAGAACTTATGAATAGAAGTGGTGTTCATGTTTTCCAAAACAAAAGGTGAAATATGTTTTGAAAAATTATAGCCAAACACATTTTCAAAACTTAAAAAAACTCCACCAAATCAAGTTTCTCAATTATTTTTTTGGGAATCTATGGCCAAACACTAGCTAAAACAAGGGTAAACAACATTAACTCAACTACTAAACGAGTAGCATATAGCACAGAAATTAAGAAAAAAAAGGTACTGCGACATTTCAGTTTTTTTTCAACAAAAGTAGATCTCAGTATTTCTAGGTGCGCTTATGCTAGTTTTACTGTCTGCATTCATATTTCATCACTTAGAAGACAAATTCGACAACGATTGAGCACTAAAATAGGACACACTCAACTCCAAAATTATCCAACGGACACTTGCCGAAAATTGGACATTAGTAAAGGCACTCGTTTTTGGCAGAATTACAATTCTTAAAATTAAAAAGAGAAAAAGGGAGAATACTTTAAATCGATGTTAGAAGGGTGTTTGACTAAGCTTATAAATATTTTTTGACTTATTTACGTGTTTGGTAGTACTATAAGTACTTATAAATCAAGTATTTATAAGCCAAAATCAACAAAAGTCATAAGTTGGGCATACTTATGATTTATAACTTTTGGTTTGACCAAACACTTTACAATTTTATCTCTAATATATTTTATAATCTCCTAAATAATCTTTTGAAAACATAATTCTATTCTATTTCCATGAGTCACCCTTTTTATATGAAAATACTTTTAAATTCATATTTTTTATAAATAAATTCAAAGACATTTAAGTCATTTTATAAAAAAAGTGTTTGTTAGTACCTTTTTACTAAACACACTAATTGTTTATTATCAACTTCAACATTTTTATTGAAATTATGTAACTGCTTATTTATAAAATTATCGTCTGAAAATATTTTTCAACTAGTGATGTTTGTCAACTTCTTTTAATCAGCTAACTCAAACAAACTCTCTAAGTCATTATGTTTTGTTACTTTTCATTTTGATAGTTTAAAGAAACCAATCACGTAAGGTAAATTCATACACAAAAATCATTAGCAATCACACACTCCAACCACACATACTAAATTTTGCAAATCGACCGTTTGAAGCATACATGTTTTCACATTATTATCTGATCCTTATTCCATCCTTCGAGTAAATAACGTTATTTTGTAGTCCTTTATTTCAGATTATTGTGTTTTATGCTAATTAACTACTCCATTTGACAGTGCCCATTAATATGGATAATATCATTTACGAGAAATACAGAATGAGATGAACGATACTAATCAATTAGAGAATTCGAGTTCGAGTCTCATGAATAGAGAATTTTTTTGTAGGGAATATATACTTCCCCTTTTAATGAACCTTATGCGGCGCGAATCTAAATTAATCAAGTAAGTAAATATCGAATACCATATGATTATATAAACGGAAAAGGGCTAAATATACCCCTGTACTATTGGAAAAGGGCTAAATATACCTCTATACTATTGGAAAAGGGCTAAATATACCTCTCGTTATACTTTGAGGCCAAATATACCCCTACCATTATCCTATTGGCTCAAATATACCATTCATCCGTTAAAGTTGTCCACCTTGGACATATTTTCCTACGTGGCAGTGACATTTGATGAGGTATATGTCACGTGGCATTGCCACCTCATCACCCCTCCACCACCATTGTCACCATCCTACTAGATTCTCCACTGTTTACTCTTACCTCTTCCGAGTATATTATCTTTCACTTTCTTTTTCATTTCTAGTCCTTTTATAAATTCATATCCAAAGAGCACTTCTAATTAGTTCACTAGCAATGGCAGCAAAAGTTGTAGAAACCTTTAGCCCCATCACCACCATCTGCAACCCAAAAACCAACAAGAGTTTGCTTTTCATATGCAGCCAATGCCAAAAATGTCATACAACACCTTAAATCCTCCAAAATAATTCGTTGTACTTTCAGACTAGATTTTGCATACCCAAAACTTCAAGAAATGGTAAGAGTAAGAAAAAATAATAACAGATATACCCAGAAAAAAAAAAGATTAAAAAATTATATTTAAAGAACTTTTAGTTCCAAGTTTATAGTAGGAGATATTATGTACCCATTTTTTTATTTTTATTTTTTTGGGAAATTTTGATTAGGTGGGAAATGGCGAATTTAGTTAGAGAAAAATGAAGTTGTGTCAACTGAACTTCCAGCTCCTCATGGTTGAAATAAAAAGGTAATTCTAAAATGATAAATAATGATGACAATGGTTGTGGAGGGGGTGAAGATTTTTAGTGGTAGAAAAGGGGAGGAGTAAAATGAGTTAGGGGTAATGAGGTGGCATTGCCACGTGACATTCACCTCATCAAATGTCACTGTCACGTAGGATAGGATGTCCAAGATGAACAACTTTAACAGATGAAGGGTATATTTGAGCCAATAGAATAACGGTAGGAGTATATTTGGACTCAAAGTATAACGAGAAGTATATTTAACCCTTTTCCGTTATATAAAAATACTCCATTAACTATAATTAGACAAATGTTCAAACACGGATGAAGTCAAACACGGGGATATTCTAGTCTCACATTCTCAACCTTTTGACTAATTAAGTCAGACTGTCAGTCTCTTTGACTCACAGGTCAAACTTCAAAGAATCATTCACGGATGCACAAAATGGTGTTGACAACACTCCCTCGATCCCAATTGATGTTAAATACTTTATTTTATTTTAAAAAATATACGTATTACTTTTATATATTTAAAATAACTTAATCTTAGAATTCTCTTTTTTATTTTATTTTATATTAGCATATAAGCTATAGCCATAAAAATGTTTAAAGCTTGTTTTGCACCACAAAATCTAAAATTTTTTACTTATTTCTTAAAAGTTTGTACTCAATGGAATAATACCACATAAAATGAAATGGTGACAGTAACAAATGACTTAGAGCCCGTTTGGATTGGCTTACAGCTTAAAGCTGTTTGCAGCTTATAAGCTGAAAAAAATAAGTTGGGGTAGTCCAACTTATTTTTTTTGGCTTATAAGTTGTTTTCAGCTTATAAGCTGCTTTAGATAAACTAAGTCAAATTGGTCCAATTATTTTTTGAGCTTATTTTAAGCATAAAATGACTTTAAGCTGGCCAGCCAAACACTCAAAAAAGCTGAAAACAGCTTATAAGCTAACTTATAAGCCAATCCAAACGGGCTCTTAGAAGTACTATGTTGTTTGGCCAATGTGTAAGTTGGGACTTTCAAAAAAAGAGTTCAGATGTTAAATTGAAAAGTTTGTGAAAGAATATATTGAAAGAATATATAGTTGTTTGGTGAATTTTAACTTAGAAAAAAGAATATGTAAAAGTTAAAGGTTTGTGAGAAGAAATCAGTTTTTTTTTCCCACTTAAATATCTTCAGCTGCGGTAGTATTTAAAAATATTGCAAATTTTTGAAATTTAATTTTCAACATAGTGAAATAAATTTGCAATTTAATTTTTAACATAGTGAAATATTACTTCATAACCAGAGGCTGACGTAGAGAATTGGTATCATATTCATATACATCCAGTAATTGCAATAATTAGGAGTATATAATAGCCATAACTTAAATAACTTAATAATAATTGTGAGCTGGAAAGCGTTAACTAGCAGTACTAGCTAGTAGGAATAATATATATGGTGACATAGTACAGTTGCATAGAGAAATCCAAACGTACAGATCGAAAAGCAGCACATGCAGAGCTACTGTCAAGAGGGGGTCTGTTCATGTTCAACTAATATTTCCATTATTCCATATATGCAGCTTAATTATACCTAGCTACATTTATTAGCAGCTTCATGTTAGCTAGTACTAGTATTAGTACTTAAATTTAACACAAAAAAATAAACTTTCGAACAAGTGGATGTCTTTCAACATAGTGCAGAACGTAGACCAGCAGCATTCCCACTTTCTCATATTCCTACGAGACCATCTATGATTATACGGAAAAGGCTCAAATATGTCATTCAACTATCGGAAATGACTCATTTATGTCACTCGTCAATAGTTTGGCTCATTTATGCCATTGAACTATAGGAAACGAATCATTTATGCTATCGAACTATAGGAAATGACTCATTTATGTCACTCATCAATATTTTGACTCATTTATGCCATCATCCGTTACCAAAATGACTCATCCATGCCATTTTTTATTAACGCCGATTTTATAATACCAGATATGACATGTGACCTCCAATTAAAGGTCTACGTCATTTAATTAAACCAGCCTAATTTTAAATACCAAATTAATAAAAATCCGACCGATACACCTTACCCACCCATAACCATAATCTAGTTGGAGGTCGCGCGTCATATATGGTATTGTAAAACCAGTTTTAATGAAATATGGCATGGATGAGTCATTTTTATTAACGGGCGATGGCATAAATGAGTCAAACTATTGATGAGTGGCATAAATGAGTCATTTCCTATAGTTCAATGGCATAAATAAGCTAAACTATTGACGAATGACATAAATGAGTCATTTCCGATAGTTGGATGACATATTTGAGCCTTTTCCGATGATTATAACCCCCAAACTATTGATCGACGATTTTGTTTCATTATTTGGTAATTTTTTATTTGATTAATCTAACATCGCGTCATATAAGACTCATAAGAATAGTTCTTCCTTTCATGATCAGTTACACCATTAACAAAACTGGAATTCGACATTTTTAATTAAAGTCCACATTCCTTGTGGTTGAAAGGACATCCTCGCTACAGGTATTTTTCCATTTGAACATGACAACTTTGAGGTCAATGACCTCTGAATGAAAGGTGTGGTAATTTAAAAGTTAATTTATCTTATTTTTTGAACATGACAACTTTGAGGTCAATGACCTCTGAATGAAAGGTGTGGTAATTTAAAAGTTAATTTATCTTATTTCTCTAAACATAAATGAGCTCGTGAGCCGTGTCTTATCCTCATTCATAAATCATAACTTCAAACAAATTAGAGGACAAAAGAAAATACTATCATGTATACACGTATTTCTTATTTTGTCCATAAAAGCAAATTAAACGTTCTCCATTCTCTTGATAAAACAATAAGTTGAAAATGGGAGATAAGGTATAAATGCAATACAATAGGCAATAATTGATCATCCACACATGAATCTGAGATATTGAGAAAGTGATTGCTCAACTGCTATGTGCTTTCACTTCAGTTTATCTGATTAGCTTTTACTTTTTACACCAATACCGGCTAAATGTTACTCCCTCCGCCCAAATTTTTTTATCTTACTTTCCTTTTTAATCTATTTCAAAAAAATTATAATTTTTTTATATTTAAAAATAATTAACTTTATGAGATTATTTACAATCACACAAATATCTAAGACTTATTTTGGATCACATTTTTTTTTTATTTCTTAAATTTTGTGTCAAATTAAATTAAGATAATCTTTTTGAGACGGAGAGATATAACTCCAACAGGAAAAAAAAAAAAGGATATGCAAAGTACAGTCAAATTAAGAAATGCCCGTACTCTTCGTCACATGCCCACTGGATTCAACCACGAATTGGATATGGAGGACCCTCCTATATAGTACACCAAATATGATATTCCCTTTCAAAATTTACGTGACACTTTTCGTTTTCGAAATTCAAACTAGGTAAATTTTGATTAACATATTAATTTTAATATATTTTTTATATTGACATTACAAAAATTACAACTTCTGATACTTTTTGTATAGTTTTTAAATATCTAAATTTTAATTTTAAAACATAAAGGTGATTTAATTCAATTTAACTTCAAAAATTAGTTAAATTTATCTCAAGAAGCGAAAGATGCCACATAAATTGGGATACAGAAGGAGTATTAATTAGTGGCTGATTAAGAATAATTTAAATTTGAAGAATTCAATTTGTACAATTGAATTTATTATATTTTTAAAATAATGAATCCAAATTATGATATTTAATATTCCCTATGTCCCAATTATGTGTTATAGTTTGGCTTTCAAAAATCAAACTTCTGAATTTCAATTGCGAATTCGGAAATAGCATCTTTAATTATTTTTTTTAAATAAAATTTATATATTTAAAAACTAAGGAAAAAAAATACCATAGGTCACAATAATTAATAACTAAAAATATATGAAAAATTGAGCTCAAAGAAAATTGTGTTTGACTCGAGAAATCTGAAAATAATTTTTTTATAGTAATGTTCCACATATAAATACTGGGTTCAATTTAAATTAAATACTGGGTTCAGTTAAACTAAATAAACTAAGCTATAACATATACTCCTTCTGTTTTAATTTGTTTGAACCTATTTCCTTTTTAATCCGTGCCAGAATGAATGACCTCTTTCCTAATTTGGAAACAAATTCACGTTATGAATG
This sequence comes from Lycium barbarum, assembly GCF_019175385.1. NCBI lineage: Eukaryota > Viridiplantae > Streptophyta > Magnoliopsida > Solanales > Solanaceae > Lycium > Lycium barbarum. The sequence goes on along the minus strand of NC_083344.1, from coordinate 110,421,421 downwards.
ATTTACAGTCACACAAATTTTCAAAGTTTATTTTGAACCACAAGTTTCAAAAGTTTTCCCTCTTTCTTAAATGTCGTGCTCAGTCAAATGGGTTCATATAAATTGAAAGGGAAGGAGTATATAGTAAGAAAGGGGGAAGGATAGAGTGGACTTGGAAGGAGTAGTCAATTCAAAGTTCAATTATTCCAGCACTCTAGTATCAGCTGGCAGTGACTGAGAGTCCAACTTTAAAATTCCAAGTAAAGTGAAAAATATTTGATTTTTATGGCTAAACACCTACTTATATAAACACACACACAAAGACATATATGAATGCTTGATAGAATTAAATACGGACACTTTTTTTTTTTTTTGAAAAAAGAATTGATATGTAAGAGTGTCAGCAATTTTAAGAAATTTGCTGCATGTGGTCCTTATTAATTTAATATAACAGTACTTATGCTGTACCAGTACGACATTGTCTGCTCGTCAAATTTACATTGGAATCAATACTGGCGTTTGACCATGCTGGCTTTGATAATTCCCCATTGATGTAGAAAAGGAGTCCGGAATCAAAATGCCATCAAAAAAATATTTTGAATCAAAATACTCTAACAAAAAAAAGTTATCAAAGTACTTTTAGCGCATTATTTTACTGTGTTATAGCACTTGATGGAGACGGAGACGGAGACGGAGACGGAGCCGTTAAGTGCTATAACGCAATAAAATACTGTGCTATCCAAAAGATTCTCTCACCTATAACGCATTATTTTACTGCGTTATAGGAGTCCGCCATTTCCATTGACATCACATTTTTCACTCCTCTTTACGTAGTTTATCTTTTTTTACGTAGTTTAGCCGTATATTAATCATACTTTGAGATTCCGGAACTTCAATATTTTATATAGAACTCTAGTTATATTTGTACAATTAATAAAATAGGCTTAACACATCAAAAATACGCAATACTTTGGATTGTCATTTTACTAGTTGAAAAGTGCTCGAAGTCCTTTTTATTTGAAGACTTGTAGTCATTAGCTTTAAGTTATTTATCTTTTAGGGTTTCGTCTTAGTTTTAAATTAATGCTTAACTTTATTTCGAATGTGTCACATTTTTTTTTATTATCAATTTAGGATGTGAAACTATAAACAATAATAAAGACTAAGATAATATTTATAAATATGCAAAAAATATATAATATTTACGATAAATTGTACAACACTAATGTATATACACTATCGAGGATGGGTCCCACATATAGTATGCCGGAGACTATCCCTGGGCCTAAGGCTCATGCTATCCCCACCGCTCTCGCCATCGTTTCCATCACCCTTTTTCCTCTTAATAACCGGGCGCACCAAGTCATGATCATCTCCTCTTCCCCTAGCCCGTGCGCCCTTAACTAGAACGTGCTTCTTCTTGGGATCTACTCCCCCTGGCACGCTCAGAACCTCAGGCTGAGCTGGGTTTGGAAACTCGACCTCTTCCTCGTCGGGAGTCGCTACCGCAGGCGCCGAAGGATGAACCTGAAAAGTATATAAATATTAGTACCATTTCTTATTTATATTGAATACATTAACGTTATTTATTTAATCAAACCTGTGTGTCAACGGGCGCCTGAGTAGGCTCCTGAGATGGCTCTGGTGGTGAATATGAGGTAGTCTCCTGGACGAGATATTGTTCGAAGTCTAAGTAAAGGTTACAATAATTAAATAAATATTTACCTTATATTGAATAAAATTAGTTTTAAGTAATGAAACTTACATGCGCCTCGGTAGTCTCATGATAAGACACCTCTGCCTCGGCAGGCTGATGAGAATGCTCCGGAATGGGCAGCTCCTATGGACCCACTGGCGCCGAATCCTAAAATATGAAAAAAAAAATGAAATTATAAGTACTTTAAATGATCAAATATGTATATTAAATATTGACCTTATATTGAATAAAACAAATTTTAATTAAAAGCTTACATGTAGCTCGACAGTCACATGGGAAGACATCGCTGGCTCGGCAGGCCCATGAGAAAATGCCGGAGTGGGTGGCTCTGGTGGACCCGCTGGCGCCGAATCCTAAAATATAAAATAGTACTAAATAATGAGTAACATATATATATTTAAAATAAATAATTTAAATGAACAAATAAGTATTTTAAATACTAACCGGGATCAAAAACTCATCGAAGTCAAGAATCCAAGCTCCCTCTAAATTCCTCACAGGCCGCTCATCATCTAATGAAGCACGTAACGCCACCCAATCAACGTTATCACGCTCCTCCATGTATGCATTCTGGCTCGGCTGTGATGAAGACCCGGGTATCTCAGCAAGTAAGAGCGCCGGCGTAAACTTAGGTGAGTCCCCAGGTGAGTTGCCACCGGCCTGGAAGGGCTGCGGATGGACTAGACCGTGAACGCCCTCTGCAATGAGATCAGCCTCATCTGCCTCATCTACCAGTCCTCTACCACCAGGTTCTCTAGCAGCAGCGCCGCGTCCTCTACGTGCACGGCGTCCTCCGGCAGCACGGCGTCCTCTGCCAGCACGGCCTCCTCCTCTGGGAGCACCCGGTGCTGCCTGATACTCAGCCTCCGGAACAGGCTCCGTCATGCGCCTAATCTCGCTTGCCTGGCGGATACCATCCTCGGAAATCCTAACTATTTCCGCGGCAAGCCCCGCAAGCCCAGGGTAAGGCATATACTCTAACCCCAAGATGCGTAAACGCTGTACGACCACCAGCTGCATTTGTGTTTAACAGAAACAAAAAAAAAATATTTTTAAAACGTAACAATTAATGAAATTAGATAAATCTAAATACGATAAACTTACCAATTCCTCGTACTGCCACGCGAGTGATGAATATCCTACATCCCCAGGGGGACACAAAGCTGGGTTGCCGATCAATCGGCATGTGATCTGATGATACCAGCGCATGTAATGCTCAATGGGAGTGAAATGGCCGACCACCGCTAAAGTGCCCAACCTGTTCTCCCAACGGTGGAGCTGGACATCCATGAAAGCCAAAAAATCATCATCAACGACAGCCCGATCGTCCCGCTGGTAGTGTCGGAGCTCATGACGGACATCAGGGGGTATACTCTGTGTATGCCCAAACTGTCGTAAGACACGCTCGGGCATGTGATTCTCTACGATGTCCAGGTGTGTCAATGGACACCGCGACCTCCAAACCCCCTGACCTGCCCTACAGAAGAGGGGTAAACCATCTAATATAGCAGCGTACGGTGTCCATATAAATAGCTGCATAACATATAAATACAAATCTGTGATCACCAAGTAGAAAAGACATTTAATTAAATTATTAATGTAAATTTAAATTGTTTTACCGCATCATCTGTCATGTGATCAAGCTGGTCCCGGAATGGAAGAATACTGTGGTGCGTATCGACATCCCGGTCAAAACCCGCTGTCCACCTCCTCGCATAAGGCATGTCAATCTCGAGGTGATGCCTAGGTACGGGCTGAAAAGGCAGCATCCTCTCCCACGCCCATAACTGTAAGCGATATTAGAAAATACGATTTTTTAGTCGTCCTTTCAAGAGGTTTGTTGACATTAAAGGAACGCACACTTAAATATTACCTGGAGAAGAGCAAAAAATCCACACACATCTCTGACATCACCAATAGACGCTCGGCACAGGCATCTGTAAAGATACGCCAAAACAACACCGCCCCAGCCGTAGTCTCCCAAGCGGTCCAGATGCTCCAAGAAAACCAAGTAACGTAAACTGACAAAGGCACCCGATGAATTCGGGAACAAGATGCCCCCGAACATAATAAGCAGGTACAAACGGGCATGACGATCAAAATCGTCCTGCGGGGTGCCGTCGTCAATCGGATCCAGACCCTCCAAATAAGTGCAGAGTGCACTAAGCTCAACCCGACTCTGTCCCGATATCTGGGCCGCGGCATCAGGCACGAAGTGGGTGAGCCTAGTCAACTCTGTCACCCACGTCTGACCAGGAGGAGGCTCGTACCGAGTGTACAGTGGCTCTCCATCTACCCGCAATCCAAAGAGGACCTCCACATCCTGAAGTGTAATCGTGGCCTCACTAGTGCGAAGATGGAAGGTATGTGTCTCTGGCCTCCACCGCTCAACCATAGCAGTGATGAGTGCCCAATCATGCTGTACCCGACCAACGGACACGCAACGGTAGATGCCGCCCCGAAACAATAACTCCAACACGCGAGGGTGTGGGGGGTGCTCGCGTAAAAGAGCTCACGCTCTCTGCAGCCTACGGGGATGGAGCCTAGTAGATATCCCTATAGTACCGGCCCATAATAACTCTGACCTATGATTGTCTTGCAAAGACAATACTGATCTATCAGCAGGCTCCGGGTGAACAGCGGGCCCCGGGTGATCATCGGGCCCAGGGGGAACATTCGGATCCATGAAAGAGTCTGGTCTGTACAAACTAAATTAGTCATTATTCTTGAAATGAAAGATACATTATATTAACTAATCGAAATTTAGCAGTAATATTTGTTTGGAACTCTATTTTGAATATGTGATACATTTTTAGTTGACCAAATAGCCAACACAACTACGATAAAATTAAACTAAAAGAGTATATTCGTCGACCACATATTTTCCTATAAACTTTACATTTTTATCGTTAGCTTATGTATTTATGAAAAGAAGAACTTTAACTATTCTTTTTAAGATAATTTTTTTATATTTAACATATATATTCACGCTTTTAAAATTGTATAGATTAACATTTCATAATCGTTTACAACTTGTTTGGATGGTTGTTACCTATTGTATTATATTATGTTGTTAGTTTAAATAAAATGTTTGCTTTGATTGCTACTTTAATTTTATTGTTATGTAACGACGAAAGGTTCTATTTTATGTAACCACCGATTTGGTCCTATACAATACAACACAAAACGATAAATGTCAAAACAATACATAACAATCATCCAAACAAAGTGTTAACAATATAATAATTCATTACCAATCAACTTCTTTCAATTCATAAAGAATATTAACAAAATAATAATTCATTAACAATTCATAAATAATTAACCAAATTAACAACTCATAAACATATAACAAATTAACAATGCATAAACATTTAACAAATTAACAATTCATAAACATTTAACAATTAATGAATTAAACCAAAAAAAAAAAAAAAAACGGAACAGTGGAATAACCCACTGCCCAGCCCGATCAAACCAAAAAAAAAAAAGAAATTTTAATTTTTTTTTTTGGAAATTAACTATGATTAAATGTTAAACATGCATGCAATATAATGTATATAACAAAATAATAACAAAAGTTCATAGTAGAAAATCTTAATCGAAGATTTTTTGTAGAGTTATTTTAATCGAGTTGTACGCCGCTTTTTCTCAAAATTCGAACTTAGAATCTTGCTGCTTGACTTGAATATACCGAGAATCTACACTTTCCGGATGAAATTTAATAGCAAACGACGTTTTTAAGACGTGGGGACCACCTTGGCTCGCCTCCAATGGCGATTTGAATTTTTTTTTTTTGCCACTGGAGGGGACCAGTGGTGGAACCCGATCGGGTTATAGTGAAGTAATATAGCGCAGTATTTTACTGCGCTATAGGAGAGAGACAAACTCCTATAACGCAGTAAAATAATGCGTTATAGGTGAGAGAAACTTTTGGATAGCGCAGTATTTTACTGCGTTATAGCACTTAACGGCTCCGTCTCCGTCAAGTGCTATAGCGCAGTAAAATACTTCGCTAAAGGTACTTTGGTAACTTTTTTTTTTGTTGGGGTATTTTGGTTCAAAATGTTTTTTTTAGGGTATTTTGGTTCTGGACTCGTAGAAAAGGGTCTCTCTCTGCCTTTGCTGAATGTGGGGAAAGTTTGTTAATCAGTTACTTAACTTACTTTGACCAATACTAGTTAAAAATAGTAGGGCAATATTGCAATATTGAGGATGTTACTATTTGGAGAGTTAAGCAATTTTTTATTAAAATTAAAATTTTCTTAAACGTTTTAGGTCTTTTTAATTATTAGTTATGTTGATCGTAGAACTTTTCATGTTGTTTTCAATTTTTTTTTAAAATTATTGAATAATTTATATCCGATCTCATATTTAAAATTAAGTCTTTTAATCCTCAACACATAAATTGAGACAGAAGGAGCAATTAATATAAAATAGTCGTTCAAATGATGTTGGTATTCTCTGACCAAGCCTTTTCATTTTTTCATCCTAATTACGCTCTTACAACAACGACAATAACAATAATATAATATAGTAATAATAATAATATGCCCATGAAGAAATCTGGGTTCCCAGCGACCACCACATAAAATACCTCCACCACGTGCTCTCGTATATATGGTCGTCTTCTCTTGGAAACTGGAAATTATTCCTACATCAAATCACTGTTCATTCATTCCCAGGTGCCTTTGAACTGATATGAGTGGAATGTTATGTTTTCTATAAAACTAATATTGTCTGCTAACGACTTGGTTGCTCCCTTCGTCTGTCTACATTATCTCTAACTCACCAGAATATAGAACATGTGTACTTAGCTTTGAAAATTCTTTTATAAATTTATGTTAAAAAGAAAATACTTCTAGTTATTTGTTTATTTAATAGGTTGCTACATATTTTTAATGGAAAAGGGCCAAATATACCCCTGTACTATCTAAAAAGACTAAAGTGTAGCCCTCGTTATACTTTGGGTCCAAATATGAACTCAACGTTATACTATTGACTCAAATATGGCGTTGAAGTTGACCAAGATGGAGTTCAATCCCACATGAAATTAATATTTTAATGAAGTAAATAATCATGTGACATGTCACCTCACTAACAAAATCAATTTTAATGACGATAGTGTTCAGATCAGTTTGTGCGTATCTTAGCTGTACCATTAGGTATTTACTATCTCTCACCAATACATGTATCGATAACGCTGTGCACTAAGGCAAGTGAAATTCATGTTCAAATGTGCCCTTTTTCAACTTCAGTTTTTAAACAAAAACATAAAAGAAACTAGCTTCTTTTTTGCACATGCAAGCTAATTACTTTTTGAGTATATTTAGTACGATGATATATCGAAGTCATTTTCATGAAAATTATTTTTAAAATATTGTCGTATTTGATTGGTGAGCGGAAAAGTTATTGAGAAAATACATTAAATGTTAATAGCAAACCATAGAGTGTTCGAATGAAAATTTTGAGTAATAAAGATTAACAATTATGTTTAGGTGTTAGCAGAGGCGAAATTTTTTTATCTGAACCAATTCATCTGAACTTAGTATCATGAAGAGCATAAATTTATGTGTAAAATCTACGAGAATCGCAATAAATATAGTAAATATGAACTTATAAATTTAAAATGTAATGAGTTCAATGTGATAGATCCCATAAAACTTAAATCTGAAATACGTCTCTGGGGGTTAGTTTTAACAAGTAAAATTAATCAATAAGTTATAAAATAGTTGTAAGGAAAGTAACTTACGCAGATAAGTGAGAGAAAATTGTTTTTCCTTTTTAATGAAAATATTTTCTTAGAGAATGACTTAAGTCATACCAAAAGCACTTTTATCTTGACTCAGAATTTTAATAAAACTATTCCCGCAATCGATACCTTAACCGTTCCCCTCCATGGAGAGCTAATAGAAAAAGAGATTCTTTCTATATTTTAACAGTTTGAGGAATGTAAGCTGAACTTTGCCCTTCCTTTTTTGGCCGATTTCTAAGGAGCTTGGTAACCAATATCCCCTTATCATCAATTAAACATGAATAGGTAGAAGGCATCACTACAATATAAAGTAGAATACTCACACAAAAAGTAGTTTTGTATAGATATCCTTTTACTAAAAACCAAATATTAATCCAAGTTGCATATTCGTATAGGGGCATATTCAAATTCGGTTGGCATCTTTAACTCACTTTTGCTTTCTTTCGGCACAAAGAAAAAGGAAATGAGCAACTTCCCCAATGTGGCACTACACGGACTTTGTTACTATTGTAAAGGGATAAAAAGAGGAGTGTGACCGATTGTATAAGCTAAAACACCTTTTTCTCTTTTTTCCCTTGAGAAACTTAAGAGCATGGCTGACATATATTGAAAGCAAAAGATTTGGAATTATGAAATTGCGCCAAAACAACTTGGGCGAAATAGGATTTTATCGAAAAATCATGAACTTTAATTTTTCGCCACTGATAACTGATTGAGTCACTTAAACATCTAATGAAATTAGTGTATTGTTTGCCGGGAACACGGTTCAGATGAATTTGTGCTCGTCCTCAAGGACACGTGGATCAAAATGACCAGCAAAACAACGTAATATGCAAGTATAATTGATACAAACGAAATATAAGCAAAGTAAAGTTAGGAATAGCCTGAGCCTTGTTAGAACCCGATGCTAATTCCTCTGGTCAAGCTCGTGATCGAGATCGTAATAAATGAAAGAAGAACTGAAAATGGAGCAATTGTGTGATGTATGTTGTGTATTCTATTTGAATTTTTGTGTCCTTACAATGGGAATGACAATCCCTATTTATACTAAGAGCTAGGGGTACATATTCCATGTATTGCGCCCCTGCCAATAATGAACATTAATTACATAGTAATAAAAAGTAATAAAAAGGACCATTAAGCCTAATAACACCATACAAATAACGTTAAGCCCAATTTTTAACGGCAGTCCGTTGAACTCTCATCCGGAGCTATTCCAACGGTCACCCGAACCTGGCGATGCCTCCGGTACAATGAGGCCACCTCCAGTAAAGATGTGTGCTGACTCATTCTTGACTTGTCCCTTTTGCCATGTGTCTTAATGGCATTGGTCCAGCTGTGTTATACGAATTTAGCCCAATACAGATAGTCCCCTCACTTTTCGGGATTAAAGCAGTCATGACCGGGAAGTGGAAGAGATTTGGGGAAGGTGTGTTTGAGACTCTTCTGATGATTGATAAGACTTATCACACAACAGTCTGACTCCTCCAGAACACCTGTCCTTTCTTGAATGGGTACCGGTTCGTGTTCCCCATTACGGAGTCCCGTGGCTCATGATGACCTTTAGGATCTCATGATGATCTTTGGCATTACCATTGCTTATAAATATACTTGACAAAAGACCCCAATTCCCCTTACTCTCTAGTTTTTAACGGAAATCTCCTCTTTGCAAAAGAAACCAACTCAAACACAAACTTCGGTTGCTGGAAAAAAGAACACTCTCAAGCTTTTACTCCTTAGCCTGTAAAGGAATGATTGCGACTTTACCTGGCTCCCCTAGGAACACCACTGCTTCTACTGCCGCCACTGCTTCTACCGCCGCCACTGCTTCTACCGCCGCTGCTTCGCCGCCCCCTACCGCCGTGGAAGAACGTATCCAAAGTGGGGGAAAGCGGAATCCTTTGGTGCTGCTCCCAAACGCACACGCAAGTATACGTGATCGTGCAAGTAATATAGGATTTAAAGTCTAGATATTGTACCCATAGTGACTTAGATTTTATACTGCTTAACCAATTCAATCTTCATATAACTATTCAAGAAAGTGACAATCAAAGTGTTTTATTGTGACTAAACTAAAATTGAAAGTAAACAATTGAGTATAGGTGTTTTTGTGACTGAGACAATTGTGATGAAGACTGTAAGGTTTATCAGATGAGAGAAAGTTCCTGGATCATGGCTTTCGACAATCCAGTTGATCTGTTGACAATTCTACCTATCTTATTTCCTGGGTTACTAGTTGACAGGTTAATTATAATTTTATAATATTCTCTTGAACTACTCACAAGCCTGTAGATGCTACTATAACGCCTATATTTTTGTGGTCGCCAGAGGTAACAAAAACACATTTATTTCTCCGTATTCAACTAAGTAGGGTTAAAGGGTATATCTCTATCCTCAGTAGCGAAACAATAATATCGAACAAACTCTCTTTATTCTTATTACATACGCGAATTCCCTCTCTCAAGTCTAATTCACGCACCACAGATAGTGTCTAACTATTGGCCAAATAATCAAACAATTAAGCAACCCAAAATATGGAAATTTAATCGATAGAAATTATCGCCAAACCAACTATCATGTCTTTCGCCACAACCCTAGAATTAAGAAGTTTAGTTACTCATGATTCTAGATGGAAAACAAGAATTCATGAATAATCTAGGGTTGAAAAGAAGAAAATAAAATAATTCTAGAGAGAGAAAGTAAAGCGACGGCTTGCAAGTCTTAGAATAATCCCCATAGGTCGTTTACAACTCATAAAATGTCTATTTATAGTCTAGGGTTAAAACTAAAATACGTAGATCAAATCCCGTTCGAAACGGGAAAACGTTGCACGAGATTGGCTTGGGGCGCCGCCCAGGGCGACGGACCAAGAGGATTTTCTAGGTTTGCTTTTTTTTTTCTTCTCTTCAGTGATTTCCAATTTGTGTTAGGGCGACGCCCAGGTGTCAATTCCTGCTTTTTGCGGTGCTTTTCTTCACCTCTTCACGTACACACTTGGTTCTTGATTCCCAACCTCAGCGAAACTGCTCAGTTTCTCATCATTTGTCCTCATTGTACCTAAATACACGAAACATACCAATATAAGCGCGAATACAACGATTCCATCATAGCAAATGCGATTAAAGCCTAAAGAATGAGAGGTAAAGTGTCGCTAAATATCGATGTTTGTGCCAAATATCATTTGACCAAGTCCATTGTGCCAAAAAAACTGGCAATGGGAGAATAACTTTACTGCTAAGACCGCTATTCTGGATCAACCCGGAGTCCGGGATTCTCAAGTCGGCGATTACCGCACCCGAATCACCACAAATATACTTCCCAAGGTTAAGAGACTGCCAGTGGAGAGATGGCGAAATCTGCCTCCTTGGCCCGGAAGAAAAAATGACTTCTTACCCTCCAGGGTATTCGTTTAATTACACGTATGCTTTTCTCGATGAAAATTAGGAATGGCATTGATGAGGTGATCCTGGAGATGTGCCAGCGTTACAAGGTATGTATAACCTAAATAGGCCTTTTGGTTTGGAGAGGTGTGGCGAGCATTAGGTACTTTACGGACCAAGACAAAGTAGGATTCACCCTAGCCCACTTAATCTAGGTTTATTCTCCGACGATTTTTCGATGAGGTGTAATAAAGCTTACAAAAAGAGGTGGCAAGTCCCTGCTTACCAACCTCGTTGATGATCACGACAGAGGGTGGCCGGAGCGCTTTAAAATTATTTCCACTGCCGACCTAATCCCTCTTGGTGGAAGAACCATATCGGAGAGGTGAAACTCTACTCGTAAGTTTGCGGTCCTTTCTCCGAAGTTTACAATCTCGTTTCTAATCCGCAAAACCTTACCCTTTTTTTTTAGCTATGGCCTGGGAGCCTTCAGAGATTGAAAACCTTGAAGACTGGATCCATGGTATCCTGGACGTTTCTACCCCCGAGACTTTTACATGGAAAATTCTATCGGAAGACAGGAAAATAGATTTCGAGTAACCATGGTAAGATTAACACTTTTCCTAATCCTTTCACTACTACTTTAAACTTAAACATTCTCAAGGTGCATTCATCATTTCAGATCTGCTAAAGTCAACTCCTCCTGTTCTGCTTGCTGAAGCCTTCAACGACTCTACGACGACCCTCCAGATGGTTGACCAGATCCAGGAGCGTAAGCACGACCGGAAGAACTCGTCGTCAAGCCACCGTACAGGCTTAAACAGACCAGAAGAAGACAATATAAAGGCCCGAAAGGAGCCCCTCAAATCCTTCAACCATACTCCAAAAAACCTTCCGATAATGCTGATAATTCGCTGGTCGTGGACCTTAACGGTCTAAAAGATAATGAAGATGTGCAACCTCTCTCTAGAAACCTCACTGGGACTGGTGTCCCTGATGCTGCCACCGGGAGTGAGCCCTTGCTGTGGGCGAAGATGGAGATCTCTGATCGTGGAACTTCGCGACTCAAGCATCCTTTGCCTGGGTAGGATCCAGGGGCGCCAATCTACATATGCCAGCTTCCACCTCTTCTGCCTCACTAACTCCTCACACTCCACTGGTATCTACTCTCGCCGTCGCTGACCCCCAAGAAGAAGGACCTTCTGACCGGGAACACTGGTTTTCGCCGCACCGGGAGGGTCTGGTGAATGAATACCCTGCTCTGGCTAATGAGCTGAATGAATTCAGGCAGGTTAGCTTCCAAGTCCCTACCGAATGCCACCTCTTATCCGAACCTATGGGCGTAGTAAATTATATGAAATACGTGGCTCTAGAGAGGGACCGGATGAAGATACGGGAGGTCTCGACGAAGTGTATGATAAATGTTGGAAACCATGCTGCAACCCGGGTAATATATTTTTCCTTTCGAACTCCTTTTTATCTCTTGCTCGATCAAAATCTAACTTTAGTTTTGTTAACCGACACATGCCAACTTTCTCTGCAATAAGGGCTTACGGGGAATGATTAGGGAAAAGGCTTCCCTCGTCCAAGAGAGGGATTCGGTTGTGGTGCGGATGCTGTCGATCGAGGAGAAATTGGCTCGGGTAACAGACTTGGAAGCCAAACTTGGCCTATCTGAAGCTGCAAATGAGGCCTTCCGCCAACAAACCACTATCCTGCAAAACAGTGCAGACGACTGGAGGAAAAATGGGGTATGGCCAATTCCACCATAGCGGAGATGACGAATCGGGTGTCTGGTCTCAAAGTGGATACGCACTCCCTAGAGGAACTCATAATGGCAAAGAACATCGAGCTCGCTACCGTCCGTCGAGAAACTGAGGTTATTAGGAGCCAAATGTCCGTGGTTACAGGACAGAATCTGAAGTATCGGGATGCCAACTTAGAGCTCTCAGGATCCATGGCAGCTCTTCGGAGTGAAAATGCCAAGATTTTTCTCGCCACTGAGATGATTGAGGCCAAATATCAATCTACCATTGACAACTATAATCTTGCCTTGATCTGGAGCACCTATCAGATAAGGAGGGAATTGTAATGACCCTTCCGGTCGTTATGAAAAATGTAGGGTCACCCCACCAAATGGAAGCTTCCCAAGGGTAGAAGGAGTCAGTAAGAACTCGATTTTGTAAACTTAAGAGTTGAAATTTGACTTGCTTGTGATTGTTGTTTTATTGTATTGAGTCCGTCGGGGGATGATGTAGGAAATTAGAACTCCGTTGGGAATTTCGAGGCCATAGGTGGATTCGTATGGTGTTTTTATGTCTGTGATCATGCTTTATTTGTGTTTTGTTGAGGCCTCGGATGAAATGTGGAATGAAAGGGGGGGAAAACTAGACAAAAAGTTGAGCTCACTGCCCAAAAGGCACCACTGTGGCGGTACCACTGTAGCGGTGGGAGCGGCCAGCCATTTCTCTTGGGGCCGATATGGTGGTCTATGGACTGCTACGGCGATACCGCTATAGCGAGGTATTGGCCGCTATAGCGGTGAGCGGATTCTTGTTGGGTCCACTTTGGCGGTCACTTGGCCGCCATAGTGGTCGGAACCGCTGCAGCGGTGAAAGGACCGCCGCAACGGTGAAAGGACCGCCGCAGCGGTCGACGGGGGGACAGAACCCGTGTTTTAATGACTTAGTCTGATATTTTTATTCATAATACCCCAACACAGTTCTCCACAAGCACCTACGGTGAATTTGCAAGCTAGGGCAAGAAAACTCTTGAGAGGTAAATTTCATTTATTCAACCATTCCGTATCATCTTCATGATTATCATCACTCTTGTGGGTCTTCAATGGTGGAATTGTAATAGAAACCCTAGAAATTGTTAAATCTTCTAAACTTGATGGGTTATAGTTATTATCACTTATTTATCATCTAAATGCTTGGGTTAATTTCTTTTAATCATGAATTGAATCCTTAGAGCCATAAATTAGGGGAATTGAGACCTAGGGTTCTATAAAAATGGTATCTTGACCATGAAAACTGCTTGTAGTGGGAATGTGGTTATAATATCGGTATAATTTGATGCTTAATGATTTACTAAGGCCCGTGTTAGGTTGTTTTACACATAGAAAATCATCTACCCCTTGGAATGGGGTAAAAGGGAAGGGTGTTCTTGAATTGGTACTTGTGATTTGAGTAATTGTGACTCATTGAGCCTTTTATTTCTAGACTTTGAGCGTTCTGAGGCTTTAAGGAAAGGAAAAGTTGTAGCGGAGTGACTTGCGCTGTTCCAAGCTCTACGTTTCGGGTAGGTTACGGTTTACTTGAATTAGACTTTGGTTAGTTGATTGTATGTAATGTAAATTCTTTAGGAAAAAGCATGTATAGTTTTCATACATGATATTGTGTGATTGGATTCCTATGTGAATGTGATTGAGTGATTGTATATGCTTCGTGCCACTATTCCTGTGTGTTAAATCTGCAGTTGATGTGTTTGTAATGAGAAGCTAATATAATATTCTCGGTGATATTGTGATATGAAATTATGATTTAAGCATTGATAATGAGAAAGTAAGAAACATTGTGCTGTTAAGAGGTATGGAAAGGCATACATGTGACCTAGATTATGGGCTCGTGGTCCGAGGTTAGTTCAAAAAACGAGAGGTACATTGATATGGCCCGCGTCCGAGGTTCGTTCCGGAGCAGAGGTTTATGCTCGGGTCTGAAGAGTGAATCCGGAACGAGCGGTACATGGACACCATGGGTCCCCTGCACGTCATGACTACTGAGCTATGACATCAGTTAACATGTATGTACAACGATGTAGCTATTGCGATAGACCTATTTCCATTGTGGCTTCCATTGATTGTGATTCTTGATATTTTGGTGACTTGATTGTGATTATCCTTGGTTGACTTGCTGTGGTTCTTGATATTCGTGTTTGTTGGCTAGCTTGTTTATTCTATTGATTTTATGAGATATGCATGATACTAATCTTAGTCGGCTTATGATATCTACCGGTACATAGTGTTTGTATTGATACTACCTTGCTGCATTCTTTTGAGTGCAGATTGTGATACAGAGACTGCTACCCGCACTCACATCTAACGTTGAGGACATTTGCTGAAGGATTTAGGGTAAGCTCCTATCCATGCCAGCCCGCTCGAAGATCCTCTTCTTATGATGTCTTTTCTTATTCCGGACTTTATGGATATTTATTAGGCAAATTTCTTTCTTTAGACATGTTTTAGATTAGAGTCTTGGAACGATGACTTTTGGATTTTGGGAATTTTGTAATAGTTAGAACTTCCGCACTTATTTCAGTATTTTATGGCATGACTTATTTTGGTTATTTGATGCTTGTATGAGTAATAACTGATTAACTTGGTTAATATAAAATCTGACTTGAATGAATAGATGACTTGTGTGTTGGTTCGCCCAGCAGGAGTTAGTGTGGGTGCTAGTCATAGCGGGTTGGGTCGTGACCAGAAACCCTCGAAGCAGTCAGAGATGAGATTGTCTGCGACATTGGAGCCGAGATTGAAAAAGCCCTTCTATTGGAACAGAGGTCAGTGAAGTCCCCAGAAGAAGGGCACTATGACGAGGGAGATAGATATGATGCCTCGGTTGATGAAGAGGAAATCAAAGAAGAAACACCGGCAGTGGGCCAAGTTCTTCCCTCGAAGGTGAATCTCGACCCTTCTGCTGCTGCTCCGGACTCATCTGGATCTCCTCAGCTTACAAAATTGTATTGTGGCACTTCGTTTGGTTTTTATGATAAGAGATAACAATTTCGGGATTATTTTATTATGTATTTCGTTAAACAATTTATTTTAACATTAGCAATTCCGATTATTATATCATACACCATACTGAATGATGAGATAATATTCCCGAGATTACTAATTTCGTGATAAAACATCAAATGACAAAGATGTCCTTCTCGCAATTCTTGTCCTTTTAAAAAGAGTCAAGATTAAACTTGAAATAAAAAAATTATCCCGTTTTATCTAATGCAAAATCAAACACATATTTTATATTATGCTCCATATATCCTATTTTTACTCTAACAAACCAAACATTTATAAATAAAAATATGTTCATCAAGATAATTTGCGATGATTCAATAACCGCCCGTTTCAGCTTTACTTAAATGTAACATGTGGACCTACTTAGCCCAAGTCCAGTCCTTTGATAGCCAAGAATACTGTAGTATTTCTTTTCTGTTTGCTTTTGAAATATTTCTGTCTGCAGGTGGTCGTGAATTCTCACAAATAAATCACTTTTACTCCTCTAGTTAACACAAATTTCAGTATTAGCATGTGAGGTGGGACAATACAAAATGTGCTCAAGGAATTAAGGGGTACATAAGTCTGAGAGTGATGTCGGATTTGGCATATTGGTGACATAATTCTAATATATATAGTAACACTCATCGTGTAGTGATTGCAGAAATAAACAAACACCCAATTTCACCATCATTTTAGTTCAATCATTAGCCAGTATGCCATGATGCATAATACATGCACATTTCGAATCGATCAAGTTTAAAACTACGTACATGAAAATGGTCCCTGAATTTTAATGATTTATGGTCCATGTTATATCTTTGTTGTTCCTTTCAAACTTTACTTTTGTCATGTGAAAATCAAGTAAAGTTCTCCACCTAATGATGAAGTCATTTATCACTTCGAGCTAGTCGATTCTCATAGGTCATGGACAAAAATTCAATGTCAGTTTTAGTGATTTACTCTTCAAATGAACCTGTAAATACATGCAGTTGTACTTTTCTTTTCGTGATTGGGGAAAATGATTATATTTAGTTTCTACAAAGCATTCTGTCATTAGTATGAAATTGAACTTAAAAACGTATGGAAGAAATTAAACTCGCTTATATCATTATTGTAAACGACACCTTACGTGAAAACCAAGCATCCAATTAAGTCACTTATTAGGTAATTATATGTAAATTTCTTGACAAGTATTATTAATAATTGTATTTTCAGTGTACATAAAGTCTAAGAGTTATTACCAGTTACATATCTCAAATTTTAAGTTTATCAAAGTAAGGTACGTAGATGTTACACTTTAGACTATTAAGTGTTAGAGCTTGTTTGGATGAGCTTATGCCTATAAGCTGTTTGCAGCTTATAAGTTAAAAAAAATAAGTTGGGTAGTCTAACTTATTTTTTTTTGGCTTATAAGTTGTTTTCAGCTTATAAGCTGCTTTAAATAAGTTAAGTCAAATGAGCCCAATTATTTTTTTGAGCTTATTTTAAGCACAAAATGACTTTAAGCTGACCAGCCAAACACTCAAAAAAGCTGAAAACAGCTTATAAACAACTTATAAGCAACTTATAAGCCCATCCAAACGGGCTCTTAGACGGTTAGTCAACACAAATTCGATATTCTTCTAACTATTCACTGTTACATACTTGAGTTCAATATTCTAATTTCAGATGATCGAGTCAAAGTATAATCTTGATGGATTTAAATATCAATCATTATTGGATTCTAATAATATGATTTCTATAATTAATTCTATATATTGAGTTTCACAAATATAGACAATTGTGACACACTTGAACTTGATCAGTGACTAATGTCTTTTTTCTTCTTTTTTTTTTTTTTTGGTTAAAAGAGAAAAACAGAAAGGTTGTTTAAAGCCTTAAAAAGTGGAGGGAAAGACTTGATCATTGATTAATGCAAATCCTTTGGTAGAAGATACTATTTTACTTCACCAAAAAGAAGATACTATTTAATTTATTTGTTTTTAATTTCTGTTACGAAAAGAAAAAAGGAGACGAAAAGAAGGACAAGGAGAATCACTCATATATATTTTGCAAAATGAATTGAAGAGGCAAAAAAGGAGATCCAATATTGGAATATCCCTCGCATTTTCATATTGGCAGCATAGAGGAAAAAATAAAGATACATGTTTTGAAAAGTTAAGTCAAGTTGAGTCCACGTTCCACACACCACTGGCGCCTAAAGTAAAAGCTCATTTGAGCATCCAGCAGACCCACAGGTTCCAACAAATTGTCAAATTCTCTTCAGCCTTTTTTTCTTTTTACAGTAGTATATTTACCTCAACTTCAGGCACAGAAAGGGGAAAAGAAAAGAAAATGCATCTTGAAAGCAAATGCAACAGCAATTCTGTTGGTGAGTTTGTGTCATGACTTATGATCAAACTAAATCGAGTAGTCCTATCTGGTAAAGTAATAAGGGAGTACCCCCTCTTTTGCCCTTCTTTCACCTATCCAATAAAAGCAACTACACTACACTTTGTCACTCTACTGCCCCACACGCATACACTAATCACTAAAACGCTCCTACTACTTGTTAACTCTCACACTATAATACCGTTACTTATTTTTGCTTGTTAACTGAAAAGGCCTTTTTATTACAAGAAATTTAAAATTCAAACTTGACACCTTTAATTAAGGGGTAAATAAGATATATTAGCTATCCTACCTTCCTCATATGAGAATAGTTAATTCCCCCATTAAGGGGTCATTTGGTACTCCTTTTATTTTAATTTATGTGACACAATTTTCTTTTTGGTCTGTCTAAAAAAAAATGTCACCTTCCTATATTTAGAAACAATTTAACTTTATGAAATGGTTTACAACCACACATTTATATAAGACTTGTTTTAGACCATACATTTCAAAAGTATTCATTTATTTCTTAAACTCCGTGTCAAGTCAAATGGTGCTACAAAAATTGGGACGAAGGGAGTATTTGGTTTGGAGGTGAGTTATGCAAGTATTAAATCCTGCGTAAGTAATACCACGTTTGGTAGCTGATTAGGAGATAAATTAGTTGTGTATAAAATTAATATACGGTGTTTGATTTGCAATTTCCGCATAACTAATATATGTATAAATTATGAGGGAATCTATGTTTTATTTTAGGTAAAAGTGGAATAACTAAACCCTGCATAACTAATCACTGCAGAAAATAAATACATAGATTTTCTCATGAAAACTAATATCCGCATAACTCTAATCAACTACCAAACGACCCCTAAATATAAAATTTATCTCCAAATTAATTAATACTCATAACCAAACGCGAAATAAAATAATCTGACATTTTATCCCAAAATTGTTATCCATTACCATCAACCAAAAGAACCCCTAATTACTTCTTACTAGGACTAGTAATACTATTTACACACTGGCAACAACAATTTTGGCTACCATTACTATTCTTTACCCATGTAACTCTCCACCTTCCTTTCTCCCCTATCCAATGTGCTTTACTACACCTTTCTCTTTGGCAACATACCCCCACCCCAAGCCCCATCCACCCCCACCCCTTGGTTAGGTCGGTGCACCCATTTCTCTCCCTCCATTCACTACTCCATCTGTCCAGTTTATATGACCCTCTACTTTTTTTAGTCAGTCCCACTTGGTAATCCGGTGCACCCTTTTTGTTTTTCCTCTCTCTTTATTGTTCATTATGTCCTAATTTACATGACATTTGTTTATTTTTTCTCAATTCAAAAAAAAAAAATATCTTTTTATATTTAGTAACAATTCAATTTTAAATTTATCTTTTTTACCTTTAATAAAATTATTTCTAACCACATAAATTTTTATTTTTTAAATCACAAATTTTAATTTTTTTTCTTTATTTCTTAAATTTGATGACCGTCAAACATTTTCTTATAGAATGGGACAGAGGAAGTACTGGTTCTTTACCCATGTAACTCTCCACTTCTCTCTCCCCTATCCAATGTGCTTTTACTACTTTTGCTTGGGCAACACACCCCACCCCTTGGTTAGCCGATGCATCCCTTTTCTCACTCTCTCTCTGCTAAACTAGAAACAGACGACAAATCTCCGAGCTGGCAAAGATTCCATCTTTAATTGTCCCTCCACCCCCTTACCACTGATGGGGTGCTTCTTGCTCTTCCCCATCCATTCCTCTAATAATAATTCTATCACTCTCTAATTCCCCCACACAAACCTAAAAATTCTACAAAACTCCTCATTCTACCACTCCCCACCATCCCTTTCTTTATTTCATTTTCACACAAATCTCACAGCCCCCCCCCCCCCCCGCCCCTTAATTTAATTTATTGAAAACACCCAACAATCATTCTCCAACAAGTATCTTTCTTTATTTGTTTTTTTTTCTTCAGTTAATTTAAATTAATAATGGGTTGCACCACCTCCAAGATTGATGATCTACCGGCGGTGACTCTTTGCCGTGACCGTTGCACCTTTCTTGATGAAGCTATTCATTACCGTTACGCTTTAGCTGAAGCCCATTTAGCTTATCTTCACTCACTCAAAAACATTGGCCTCTCTTTACATAATTTTTTCCAACAAAACACTCATCTTTCTAACTCTAATTCTACCCCTCATTCACCTAAAAATGACCCCCCTAGACATCCTGTTAATGTTGTCATTGATGAGAATAATGTTTCTCACTCTAGTTCTAGTTCACATCTTCATTTTCATTCTGATTCTGACGATGATGACGTGTCCACTTCTGAATCTTTACATCATATTCCTAACCAACATTCCGACTTTCCTAACACACTTCATCATCATCAGTATGGTCCGTTTGTTTATGGGGATCAAGAAATGCTTGGTTTAGATGGCTTTATGCATCTGAATTTTATGAGGAACCAAACAATGCCTTCAGTTACTTATGAACAACTACCAATGAGTACTGAGACTGTTCATATGAGTGAACCTGTACGCTCTACTTCTTATTTTCCTTATGCTAATAACCCGAACCTGAATCCAAACCCGAACTCTTATGACAACTACTCGGGTTATCCGAATTATGGTGGGGCTGTGGTGGGGCCCACATTGGTGGCTTCGAGTTCCAAACAACCACCGCCACCACCGTCACCACCGAGGAGTTCACCGTGGGAATTCTTGAACGTTTTTGAGAGTTATCCTGTGTTATATACGCCAAGTAGTAGAAGTAAAGACTCAAGAGAGGTGAGAGAAGAGGAAGGTATACCTGATTTGGAAAATGATGAGGATTTTGAACATCATGATGTTGTTGTTAAGGGAGTTCGTGAGGATGAAAAAAGGTTTGTGGACGAGGTTGTTAAGGCAGTTGAGGTGAATGAGAATGAGAAGGGTGTTGATTCAGAGTCGATACAACACCAGTCGAGGCCGAGTTCATCGAACGAGGATGAGGATGATCCGGTTGAGTATGAAGTGCACATGGTGGATAAGAAAGTGGTTAATGAGGAGGAGAGCCGGGGAAATGTAGCTAGTTTTAAGAGTGATTCGGATGTTGTGAAGGAGATTCAGGTTCAATTTGAGAGAGCTTCGGAGTCGGGGAGTGAGGTTGCTAAGATGCTCGAGGTTGGAAAACTTCCTCACAACCGTAAGCACGCCACATATCAAGGTATGTGGTCAGAGGCGGAGCCACGATTATTAGTTTATGGGTTCTGAATTATAACTTTTTTGCTTATTGGGTTCTGGATAGGTTATTTGTACATATTAAATAAAATTTTCAACAGAAATACAGGGACTGAACCAGAGTTACCCGATGTGGTTGTGATCAAGTTTGATTTTTGATGTCGTTTTCCTTGTAAAGATTTTGTCTTTATGTTTGTGAGCTTTGACAATGAGCTAGCGTCGTGTCTATTTAATTTCTTTTTATTAGTGCAAGTAGTACAATTGGTGTTGTTGATCTTTGAGGTTGTGCCTAATTGATCTTTTACTTTTCATTGGGATAGTTTCTTCCAAGATGTTGCACTCCATTGCCCCTTCCTCGTCTGTACTCGCGCTACCTTCTACATCAAATAATGCTGCGATTGAGGTTGCTGATTATGCCATTTTAGATGTAGAAGGAGATATTAGTTCAAGGCCTGGAAACATTTCTTCTACATTACAGAAGCTGTACCTCTGGGAGAAGAAACTGTTTGAGGAGGTTAAGGTATTATTTGATCTACTCACTCTTCTTTTCATTTTGCCCAATTGTCTATCATTTACAAACTTTGAATGAGTCGTTTAGTTTTGTAGGATGGCAGTTACCGGTCTTGTTTGCCTGCTCTATATGTACGTTAAATGATGTGAGGAATTAAGATTGTTTCTTCCTTTGTCTAGTACGTAGTAATAAGAAAAGGAACCATTTGGTGCTTGATACATTTAGAACTTTTATAGACAATCCATGTTTCTCTGCGCTAATAGAAAAATTCTAATGCTGCACATGTGTACTATTTAATCTTGTAATGTTGCTTCGCTAATGTAGAGTAGATAATTTTCTTTGCTTGAATGCTTTCATATCAGTTTAACGGATGTATGTCTTCTGAATTACAGTTGGTTGATCATCATATCTTCTTTTATGGCATGTGTTACTTGCATTTGTCCTAAGAAAAGGTGTAACCTAATAGGCACTGCCTATGTCCCCTCAGTTTGTCATAGAGCTCCTTTCTTTGTCAATCTCTGTAGGTTTCTAAGAGTCTCTTTGTACTGGTTTCTTGGTGTTCAATCTGCTGCTGTTGTTGTTTGTACTAGTTTCTAGGTGTTCAATCTGATTAGAATTTTGACTTCTCTTTCTCCTTTCTTCTCCCAATTTATTAGCTGCAATTATTCCTGTGACTTGTATTCTGTTTGACTAGCAATTAGCGTCAGCTGTGCAATTTGCATGATAATGATGTATTTACTTTGCTTGGTGGTTATTATGTGATTGTGGTTGTGGTTTTCAGGTGGAGGAGAAGATAAGGGTGCTTCAAGAAAGGAAAAGTCGAAAGCTGAAGCAATTAGATGAAAGGGGTGCCGACTCTCACAAGGTTGACATGACCAGAAAATTGGTTTTAAGTCTCTCCTCAAAGATTAGAATTGCAATTCAGGTAGTTGATAAGATTTCTGAGAAGATAAACAAGTTGAGGGATGAAGAGTTGTGGCCACAACTGAATGAACTCATTCAGGGGTATGTGCATTTTTTGGACCTTATTGAATGGACAAATAGCTATTGGCATATAAAAATTCTTGCTGAGATTGTGAAGAACTTTCTGCATGGTTTTGCTATTATTAGTTTCCTTTATACATGGAAGTGAAAAGGGTCAACTTTGTTACATTTTGATTTCGAGTTTTTAACTCTACAAGCTTATCTCTAACAGCTTCTTCTTATGCGTCTGTCTAATCCACCATCTAAAATAATCTACTTACCTGAATAATTAAAAAAAGTTATGGTCGAAAATATTGTTTGGTTTTCTTTATCCTTGGGGCAATAAAAAGAACAAAGCATATGAAGAATTTCTGCGTATAATACTTTTGTATTCAGTTAGCCATCACAGTTACTGCTAAAATAGTTAGGATGTAGACTACCATTAAATTGAGCTGCAATTTTAGGCTCTATGGAAATACTTGATTTCCATCTTGGGTCAGTGAACATGTTCATGAAACTTCATAATATAATTTTTACAAGCCGAGTGCATAAATGCTGCAGCAGTTGATATCTTTTCTTGTTCTAGTATCAGTCTAATCACTGCCAAGTTTTCTCGATGACTTTTTGTCTCTTCACTGATTATACATTTATCTATTATTTCCAACTCTTAAGTGTCTCTTGTGTGGTTCTTGTGTGTAGGTTAAGTAGAATGTGGAAATCGATGCTTGATTGCCATCGCCACCAATGCGTAGCCATTGGAGCTGCAAAACGATTAGATGACATTGCATCGCACAAACACTTCTGTGATGCTAATCTTGAAGCCACTCTGCAACTTGAGCATGAGCTTTTGAACTGGACTTTGAGTTTCTCTTGTTGGGTGAGCGCACAAAAAGGCTATGTGAGAGCATTGAACAATTGGCTTATGAAATGTCTTCTATATGTGCCTGAAGAAACAGACGATGGAATAGCTCCCTTTTCTCCTGGTAGGATTGGCGCTCCCCCTATTTTTGTCATTTGTAATCATTGGTCACAAGCATTTGAAAGGGTTTCTGAGAAAGAGGTGGTTGATTGTATGCGAGATTTTGCTACAAATGTGCTTCAGCTCTGGGAGCGAGATAAGCTGGAATTGCGCCAAAAGATGATGGTGAATAAGGATATGGAGCGACAAGTGAAGAACCTTGAGAGGGAAGACCAGAAGATACAAAAGGGGATTCATGCACTAGACAAAAGAATAGTTCTGGTCTCTGGTGAGGAAAATAGTCTCTCATTAAATAGGCATGTTTACCAGAGCGAGACTAGCAAAAATAGTAGTTTTCAGGTTGGTCTACAGCGTATATTTGAGGCCATAGAAAGGTTCACTGCTAACTCCTTGAAGGTATACGAGGAGCTTTTGCAATGTATTGAGGAGGATAGATTTGCTCGAGAGCCTGAGGCAGTGTCATAGCATTGCTTGCCCTTTCCGGCACCCGGATATGCTTATTCTCTAATTAGAAATTATAGAGATTCCAGGTTGGGAGACAAAGGGAAATGAAGCCTCGTCGGACTTGCTACTCTTGCTGTAGCATTGTTACAGCTTGATCAGTTTCATCCTCCTTTGCAGAAAACAGATGTAATAAACTAAGCTGACAGCAATATGCCTTTTGAGTTGTTGCAACGGGAACTTTTTGCAATGCTCAGATCAGATATTCTTGAACCTTCAGTTTTAGCAGTCTCCTTGGATTTGTTCCAACAATAATATACTTACCAGGCAGGAAATGTTTAAAGATGAAAACTGTCTTGTTGGAACTATTGTTGATGAACATCTGAAAATTGTTGCTGGAGATAATCAGATGGACTTGACTTGAAGTCTAGGATCACCAAGCTGGGGTGTCGGAAAGGAGGGGGGGAGTGATTGGTTCGGGTTGTTATTGGCAAGAGGGAGGTGCGTGATGCCGGGACGCCAAGCTGGAATGTCGGGAGAATAGAGGTATTGGAGTCATTCTTTCGAGACCAATGACACTTCATTTTTGTAAGAGGTGTTCTGCGTCTGAGGCTGTTTGGTGATGTAAGTCATGAAACTGCAGTTGCCTGACATTAAGCATGGCATGAGACTAGAGATATTACATTAGTTGTATTTTGGTTGTTGAATAGGGACGTGTTTCTTAAGAATCCGGCGCCAAAATGGCTTTCTAGCTTAAAGACAAAAATGGCATGTTCTTTTTTTTTTCTATACCAAAATGGGTTTTTTGTTGGGCAACCAACGAAATGTTAAATAACATTAACGTCTCTGTCATTTTGTTAAAAAAATAATAATATTAAAATACCATTTCGTTGGGCTACCAGCGAAATGTTTTTTTTTTTTTTTTTTAATATTTCGCATTTCCTTACAATCCCAACGAAATGCAATTAAATATTCTTCTTATTATTTGTTAGCATTTCGTTTGGTGTCTAGCGAAATGTGGTTTTAATTTTTAGCATTTCTCGACTAAACCAGCAAAATGTGCTTTTTTATTTTATTTTAAGTTCGTTTATATTGCGACTCCCGTGACTTAAAGAAAATAAATTTGCAGATTCAAATTTAAGACGAGCATTGATTGGTCACATCAAAATACTGCCTATCTGTACCCATATTATATCCTTCATCTTTCAATTTTCTTTAATCATTTCATATCTTTCAGGATTGTAATGTTCGACACCCTTCACATCCAGATCTGAGGGAAGAGGTCGAGATGAGGTGCTAGTCTGAGGAACGTCGAAAAGGAGGTTCGCCAAACCCTCCTGCCTCCAAGGTTGTTTGGAATTGCTAAATGCGGCAAAACCTTATGATGTTGCTGGTGGAGTAACCATATTAGATGAGTTATATGGAGCCTCGGACAGAATCATAGATGAGCCACATATATCCATGGTCGGATTATATAGTGGGAGCTCTGTATATCCATAGATGAGTGATATGGAGCTTCTGGAGCAGTCATAGATGGGCCGAAAAAATCCATCGATGGATAATATGGACTGGGTAAATTCACGTTGATGATCTAGAGCCACACCCATCCACGAATTTACCTAGTCCATATTATCCATCGATCCGGCCCATCTATTACTGCTCCATATCACTCATCTATGGATATACACAGCTCCCACTATATAATCCGACCATGGATATATGTGGCCCATCTATGATTCCGTCCGAGGCTCTATATAACTCGTCTAATATGGTTACTCCACCAGCAATATCATAAGGTTTTGCCGCATTTAGTAATTCCCGACAACCTTGGAGGCAAGAGGGTTTGGCGAACCTCCTTTTCGACGTTCCTCAGACTAGCACCTCATCTCGGCCTCTTCACTTAGATCTGGATGTGAAGGGTGTCGAACATTACCATCCTGAAAGATATGAAATGGTCAAAGAAAATTGAAAGATGAAGGATATAATATGGGTCCAGATAGGCAATATTTATTGATCGAAAAAAGTAAAATAGTTCACAAAATTGAGTCACGAACTACAAAAAAATTATTTTGATGTGACCAATCAATGCTCGTCTTAAATTTGAATCTGCAACTTTATTTTCTTTAAGTCACGGGAGTCGCAATATAAACGAAATTGAAAAAAAAAGAAGCACGTTTTGCTGGTTTAGTAGTGAAAGGCTAAAAATTAAAAAAAACCACATTTCGCTGGACACCAAACGAAATGCTAAAAAATAATAAGAAAAAATTTTAAAACTTTTCGCTGGTAGCCCAACGAAATGGTATTTTGATTTTTTTTTTTAACAAAATGACGGAGACGTTAATATTATTTAACATTTCGTTGGTTGTTCAATGAAAAACCCAATTGGGTATAGAAAAAAAAAGGACATGCAACTTTCGTCTTTAGGCTATAAAAATGTGCCATTTTGGCGCCGGACTCTGTTTCTTAAGATTCAATCAATAATATGTATCTAAAATTAGATATGTAGACGAGGAAGTAGTTGAACAGTTAGTGTTTTGACGATAACAAGGTGAATTCCATCGGATATTTGTCTATGGCTAGTTTGGTCCAGGAGGAAGGATTATGCACCCTTTTGCCTCTTTACCATTTTTTATAAAATCGATGTAAGAATCATCAAAGGCCAAAATTGTGTCCTCAAACAAACTGTTAAAACATCAATCAACTTACAAGAAAATAATTAGAGATACTTCTTGGTTCTTTACTTCTTATGACCAAATTCAAGACTCTAGTTCTCCTTATCTATGATTCCATTTTATACACAGCACGGTTATGTTTGCTGTATCATACAACTTGTATGATTTGTTAAAAGACAATGAAAATTAGTAAATCAATGCAAAGGCCTGTTTCTTTAATAAAATGATAGCATAGTTGTCAAATTATTATTTTCTCCGTGGAATGATAATCCATTGAAATTAAGACTGGGAATGACCTTCTTATCCGGAAGCTTTTCTGATGGGAACTTTCAAGAGTTTGTGTGCATAATTCTTGATATATTGAGCTTTTTTCCCCAGATGAATATTTTGAAGACTGATATAAAAGAGAGGAAAGATGAAATTTGTTGACAGACGTGATTTTATTGCACAACTGCTTATTTCATATAAGCTGATATGGGCATTCTTTTTTAAAGCTGTTGTAAAAAACTTGAAATGATAGTGGTTGAATCATGAACATGATGGTAAAAGACACAATACAAAATATTGCCCGAATATAATTTGATCCAAGCCAGACTCATTACTCGATTAAGTATGAGATTTTCATTTTGTTCCCCTTTTATACATATACTAGTAAGCTAAGTTTTCAACATATACACAACAAAAATGTCAAGTGAATAAAAGAATTGTACAAAGGGGGTCAATCAATGACCAATAAAAACCAATCTCTACCTAGCAGCTTAAGGACAAGTTAAGATTATATATGTTGCTGTGATGGCAAAACCGAAGATCTACACATTATATTGGACAATTTTTCTTCCCCCTCCGCAGCCATTGTTCTATGCAACCTGCGTGATATTCATGTCCACATTCAAGTGTACCAATTGTCTCATAATTTACATATTCACATAGACAGATGACACATATTTCTTCTATACCTGAATTAACGCCAACCTTAGAAGAATAAGCTCGTCTTTTCATCAAATTTTCTACAGTAATATCCTCCTCGTTGCCTTTAAATGGCTGTAGGTCAGTTGTGACATAGGCATGATCAATGAATTTACTTGTTGGCTGAAAGTTATAATAGAGATCCCACAAGTATGGATATGTATGACCAGTATTTGGAGAAAAAGAGTTGTTATGTGGATTATCAGTACTGTTTCTTGGAAATAAGAAACCATCTGGAATTTGGGAGGAATTTCTGTAGTGATTTGGCGGACCTTGACGATGATTGTGGGCTTGTGAAATATGACGATTTTGCATATTTGTAGGAAACGAGAGAAATAGATTTTTGGTCCTTTACAATTTTTTTTTTAGTTTTATGACTTTTTTACAAGAAATCTTCATTTTTTTACACATAAAAGATTTGAAAAAAACACATAAGAGATCTGAAAAAGACATTTTCGTCTATTCAAATTGTAAGAGACTAAGAGATCTTATTTCCTCGTAGGAAACAAAGCATCATCATCTGTGACAAAGACACCATCAATGTATTCACTTGTTGGCTGATAATAATACCCATTAATGTTATTCTGCCCACAAGTATGGATATTCATGACTATATGTATTATGAGCAAGGGCAATAAAAGCAGAATTTGTGTGGAGCAAAATGATCATCGCCAATATTTCTTGAAACACAGTAATTTGCCGGAGGTGGATAGTAGCCAAGATGATTATGGGCTAGTTACCAAGAGTGTCGACTTTGCAAATTCGTACTCATGATAACACAAAACAGAGAACAAACTAAATTTTGGTTCTTTTCAGCGATACACAAGAAACAAGATGCTTGTTCCAACACAAACAGAGAAAAAAATTGGGCGTTTTGCCAAAAACAAGAAAGCAACTCCCCCAAGAACATAGGTTAAGTGACTTAACTTTTCTAGAGCAACAAAGATGATACTATTCAGCAGCATGAGTAATACATATATATAGAGATAAATACTTGAGGGCTAAGCAACTATAACGGTCAGAAATAGGACATGGTTCGCGTAATCTTTCCTTTAGTTCCTCAGACTAGGATTAATGTTTCTTAGGTTTGTTTTTTGGTCTTATAATCTTTTGCCATAGTCCTACTACAAATAGGTTTCCTTCCTAATGAATTTGTTAGCGGAAGCGTAAAAGAAAGAACACAAGATTTAACATGATTCAGATCAAAATGATCCTACGTTCACCAGAGAACAATTGCCTTTATATTATTAACAAAGAAGGGGAGATTTTCCAATAACACCTAAGAGAATTGCTCTCTCAACTCTCTACTCACTACAATGTATTATATGATTTTTGGGATGATGAACAAAGAAGAATTGCCTCTTCTTTATAGGCAAACAATGACTTGGGCTCCAATTGTGCTACATGGGCATTTCAATTCTCCTCCACATCTTAGCATCCTTTGGCTCCAAGTAATTGAGCATTCTTTGGCTCCAAGTAATTGAGCATTCTTTGGCTCCAAGCAATAGAAAATCATCCAACTAAAATTGGCACATGAGTTTTTCTATCACATAACAAAAACCAACTCTTTCAATCTCCACCTTAGTTTGCGTCACGAGCATGCATATGAACAACTCCTGCCAAAACTTCTAAGTTTACTGGGCAACCCCGTTGTAAGAAACAAGAAGGATGAAATCTTTGTTGAATATACCTCCTCCACCTAACAACTGTTCTCTCGGAGTTGCATCAGTTGATGCGTACTACCGCTAAGTCCTTATAGTGTGCAAACTTCGCGAACGGGACTATCTTGGTCAACATGTCTGCAACATTATCTTCTATGATAACCTTCACGACGTTGATAGTTCACTCTTCAACAACATCTCGAATAAAATGAAATCCGACATTAATGTGTTTAGTGCGCTCATGAAATCTCTGATTTTTAATTAGATGAGTAACACTCTGACTATCATATCTAAGAGTTAATTCCTGCTGAACTAAACTCAATTCCGCCACCAAACCTTTCAAACAGATAGCTTATTTCACTGCCTCCGTTGTTGCCATGTATTCTGCTTTTATCGAAGACAAAGCGATAATCGACTCCAGAGTCGATTTCCAACTAATGGCGCTACCAACAAGAGTAAAGATGTATCCAGATGTGGACCTCCTTCTGTCAAGATCCCCTGCATGGTCAGAATCTACATAACCGAGAATTGAAATACCTCCACCACCTTTTCGAAAGGTCAGACCATCATCAGAAGCTTCCTTGAGATATCTTAATATCCACTTGACAGCTTCCCAATGCCTCTTTCCTGGGTTGGACATGTATCTGCTTACCACACTTACAGATTGAGCAATATCTGGACGTGTACATACCATAGTATACATAATGCTACTAACTACGTTGGCATAATAAACCTTTGACATATGCTCCACCTCATCCTCAGACAGAGGCATTTGTAACTCTAAAAGTTTAAAATGAGGAGCTAACAGTGTACTTACAGGTATGCACGGATGCATCTTGAATCTCTCGAGAACTCTTTCAATGTACCTCTTCTGAGAAAGATGTACAACACCGTCTTCTCTTGAAATCTTCATACCAAGGATTTTCTTTGTAGCTCTTAAATCCTTCATGTCAAATTCCTTACTCAACAGTTTTTTCAAAGCATTTACCTCTGTAATGTTGTTAGCAGCATCAAGCATATCATCAATAAACAACAGTAAATAAATTATTGAGTTACCAGACATCTTCTTGTGATACACGCTGCTATTAAATGCACTCCTTGAGAATTCATGTGTAGTCATGAATGCATCAAATCTCTTGTACCACTATCTAGAGGATTACTTCAAACCATACAAAGACTACTTCAGTTGGCATACATGATCTTCTTTTCCCTCAGCTTGGAAACTTTTAGGCTGATCCATATAGATTGTCTCTTCTAGATCACCATGTAAGAAAGCAGTTTTGACATCAAGGTGTTGAGGCTCCAAGTCAAATTGTGCAACCAATGCTACTAGCATGCAAATTGGGCCATGCTTCACGACTGGAGAGAAAATCCCATTATAGTCAATTCCCTCTTTTCGACTTAAACCCTATGCAACCAATCTCGCCTTGAACCTAGCATCTTCCAATTTAGGAATTGTCTTTTTTTTTTTGTAGACCTGTTTGCATCCAACTGTCCTCTTCCCCTTTTTCTTTTTCACTAAGACCCATGTCTGATTCTTGTGAAGGGACTCCATCTCTTCAGTCATGGTTAACCGCCACTGTGCAAAATCTTTGCAAGAAGTTGCTTTAACATATGAGGAAGGCTCCAGATCTTTAATCTTTTCTTCTGCAGCTACAAATGCATATGCAATCAGGTTTGTTTGATCTATAAGGCGTTTCGATCTTCGTATCTGCCTTTTCTCCCTTCCCTTCACAATTGTGTATGGTTCATTGACAATAAGTTTTTCAAGATCTACATCTTTTGACTCATCTTTAACCTGAGTCTCTTGATCCCTTTCCTTGGTAAGCTCCACCGGAAGCTCCACTTGCTCATTGTTCTAGTTTCCTGAAAACTCTACGGAAACTTTATGGGGATTAAGTTTAGAGGATTCATCAAAGGTGACATCTCTACTAACTATAAATTTGAGTAAAGACAAACACCAAAGTTTGTACCCTTTTACTCCATCCACATACCCTACGAATATCGGACTTGTGTAATAGTCCTCACGGCTCCTTCACGGCAGTGAACCCGAACTAAGCCAATGCCAACTATTGCACAAGTTGCATTATTTCCAATTACTATGATTTCTCCATTTTTCTCATAGCTGCTAAACCAGTCTCTTCGAAACGTCATATGCAGACTACAAGCAGAGTCTAACACCCATTTATTTTCATAACTTCCATTATTGCACGATGTTGTAAGTACATAATCATTATCAGAATCATGTACCTGTTCAACTGTGGATGCACTCGCCTTTTCCTTGGACTTTGACGTTGGGAAATCTCGTTCAAAGTGCCCTTTTTTGTCGCAGCCCTAACAATCTGCATTCTTCTTGTTCACACGAGACTTTGATTTGTGCTTTGATTTGCTGCTTCCCTGTTGGCTAGTCCGACCTCTCATAAAGAGCCCACTTGCCTGACCCTCTTTGTCTCCTTCAAAATGCCTCCTCACATCACTAGAGTTAAGTGCTTGCCGTACTTGTTCAAGGTTGATAAGATCCTTGTTATACATCACTGAATTCTCGATATCACGATATCCTGAAGTCAATGAAAATAGTAAAGTACATGTAAGCGTCTCTTCGTCCTTTTTAATCCCAACAATCTGTAAGTCCATGACAAGTTTATTGAATGCATCTAAGTGATCTTGTAACGAAGTACCTGACCCCATCTTAAATGTGTGAAGACGTTGTTGTAACAACATCCTTGATGTCACCAATCGGTCCTGGTAAAGCCCTTGGTGCTTGTCCCATAACTGCTTGGCCGTCTCTTTGGTACTTGTACTTACTTCAAAAAGTACGTTAGGTGCAAGGGACAATTGGATTACACTCAATGCATCCCCTTCAATCTTCTCCTTGTCGGAAGCCGATGTACCATCAGGATACTTTCCAACAATAACATGAATTGAACCTTCCCTCCGTAGTAACGCCATCATCTGGATCTTCCAGATATTGCAGTTGTTGCCCCCACTGAATCTATCGATTTCAAACTTCATGACACTCATCTTTGCTTATTCTTCCTCCAAGGATCTTCAAAGATCCCTAACGCTCTGATGCCAATTGTTAGCGAAAACGTAAGAAAGAACACAAGATTTAACGTGGTTCGGATCAAAATGATCCTACGTCCACCAGAGAACAGTTGCCTTTATATTATTAACAAATGAAGGGGAAATTTCCCAATTACACCTAAGAGAATTGCTCTCTCAACTCTCTACTCACTACAGTGTATTGTATGATTTTTGGGATGATAAACAAAGAAGAATTGCCTCTTCTTTTATAGGCAAACAATGACTTGGACTCCAAGTGTGCTACAAGGGCATTTCAATTCTCCTCCACATCTTAGCATCCTGCATTTTTTGGCTCCAAGTAATAGAAAATTATCCAACTAAAATTGGCACATGAATTTGTCTATCACATAAGAAAAACCAACTCTTTCAGAGTTTAATGCAATTATCACACAGAATCAGACTACTAATGACTATTGAGACAAAAATAACCATTTTTGCTAGTAATAATTTTTCAAGTTTATTTTTTATTTCTTTTATCATAAAAATTTATAGTTTTACAGTAATTTATGTCCTGTAAATCTTATTTCAAAATTATTAAAGAACCAAAGTACAAAATTATGCAAAAGTAGAGACGCAAGAGGTTTGTGCCTAACGGGTTGTTTTGAGCTTTAGGCCCCCTTTCCCTAATAAATGACCCTTCCAATAGCTTTTAAATGATCACTACTAGAAAAGCTCGAATTACATGAAGATTTTATCTGGGGTTTTTTTTCCTCATGTAATTCCTATGAATTTTCATGCGAAATTCTTAAAATTCCTAATTTCTAGAATATTTACCTGCCGAAACAATTCCCCAAGGTAAATCCGCAAGGAAATTTAGCGTCAAATTATTACGTGGGAATTTATTTGGAAAAATAATCCCCAAGTATCATTTTCATAGGTAATTTCGCAGGTAAACACCAAAGATATAAATAAAAATATTTTCTTTGCGAACTCGCAGGTAAATCCCCATGTAATGGTACTTACGGATTTACCTGAGGATTATTTCTTGGGAATTTACCTAAGCATTATATTATTTGGGGAATTACTTGGGGATTAACCTGGGGATCTTATTACCTAGAGAATTACTTGGGAATATTGTTGCTTCGAATTTAGCTGGGGATTATTTCTTGGGTATTTACCTGGGGATTTTATTACCTAGGGAATTATTTGGGGGATTTTGTTGCTGTGAATTTAGCTAAAAATTATTTATTAGAGATAAAGAATTATATATGTCTTACAAGTTACCATAAATAGTGATTGTATGCAAATTAAATAATTTACAATTAACCTCCCAATAATAAAAGTTAATATTCAAATAACGTCCTTTAATATTGATTTTATCTATTTTATATTTATTGATTACCTATAGGTATATTTAGTTAAAATGTTGATTCAATATAAAATCAATGATGTGAAATTTATTTGGATTGAATATTAACATGTCGGTATGGTTGGTATTAATATTTTTTTGACGTCCAATACTACTTTTCTTTCTCATTTTATGTGGCACACTTTTATTTTTCGTTGTCTTAAAAAGAATGTCACGTTTTTATGTTTTTAAAACTATTTAGTTTTGAACTTCTCACTTTACCTTTAATGAAATGATTTCTAGCCATATAATCGGGAAGAAGAGAGTAATTCAATAACAACATAATTGTCATAATTTTTTTTGATATTTAATAATTTTTTAATATGATTGATATAAAATAACATAACAAAGCCAAGAAACGATCATACGCATTTTTCGGATATATCATTACAAAATATAATAAATTGTGTATAACTGAACATTTTACGTTTTAACTTTTAAATCAAGGAAAGATAATTGCATTTATTATTAAAATGATTATCTAATTTTCACCATATTTCCTACTTTGTATATGTTATTTTTCTACATACATTTAAAATGATATAATTTAATTATAATATATTATTTAAGTCTATTTATTAAGAGCATATTTGGATGGGCTTATGACTTTTGATATAAACCAAAAGTCATAAGTTTGAATTCTAACTTATGGCTTATTGTTGTTATTTTGACCTAAAAAAAGTTTTTGAAAATATTTTTTTAATTTTGCCCTAACACTACAAAAATGCTTAAAAACTATTTTGACTTAAAAACGCCTAAAATAAGCCAATCAATCTGAACAGGCTCAAAGTTGCAATTACAAATAAGTATCATTTAATTTGTATCAAGTAATCTTCTGATTTTATTTTCAAGCACCATCATAATTAACATCTAATTAATATTATTACAATATCTTGATCTTGTATTCATTGTTAGCATTGAGAAATAATATTAGCAATTACTCCCTCCGGATCAAAAAGAGGGTCCACTTAGCCATTTGCACATCCTTAAGAAAATACCAACTCCTAGACAAAAATAGGTAATTTGACTAAACTGCTCCTAATTAAATAGGTATTGGGATTTGAACACATAACACTTAATAGGGGCATATCTGGAAAGATAAGGTTAATTCTTTCTTGATTTGATAAGTGAACACATTTTTTTATCCAAGAAAAAAATGCTAAGTGGACACTCGATTTGATCCGGAGGGAGTACTTAACAAGGTGCAATACATCTAACTAAGGCATTTACCATACAAAAGAAAGTTTTAATGTCGTATTCAAGACATATAAATGAAATTTGTTAAAAATATACCATAAGAAAAGAATTTTTCAAAAAATAATGAACGGAAAAATCTTATGAAAAATGATAGAGGTGGATATCACCCAAGTACCCCATCTTATGAAAATTGGTTGAGCACTTAATAAGCAGTAAATGGTAACGGACGCGCTGGTTGCTCGTCGTGTGTCTCCAACTCTCCATGCCATTTTTATATATATTAGATGACCCGTGCCCGTGCTGAGCACGGGTGTATGCCCGACATTGCTGGTCTTAGAGCAGAACAAATTTAAAATAATAGCACTCATATGAAAGTCAGTGTATTACAAACCAATCTGCTATAATTTAAATTTTACAGTAGAACACAAATTCATACAAAAAAAGTTTCACTTAGAAGGGAGTAGCCACTTCATAAATTTAAACACAACACATCAACTATTTATATGAGCTTGTCTATAATCTAGTGATTAGTCAATCAGAACTGAATGTTTCATGCTTCTAGAAATCTTTTAGCAGCATCAACTAATGTTGCACAAATAGTTTCTTTCTGGATGACTTCAATGGTAGACCTATCAAAACCAGCACAAGTAACACGAAAAAAACAAAAAAAGAAATCATCAAACTTGAAATTGAAAAATAAGCTCAACCTTTTAAGTGAAAGCTTGATCACCCTTTTATTCCAATCAACAAAATCTTACATTGAAGTTGAAGGCAAGAAGCAATCTAAATCACATCTTTATATTAGACGCGCGCGCACACACACATATATAGAGAGAGAGAGGGGGAAGAACATATGAAGTTTATGATCATTCAGATAAGATCGAAAATTTCTCTCAACATTATATCAAAATAAACCTGCTTAGTTTTAAATTGTTTACGGTTTTGGTCCACAATTTCAACTATGTAAAAAATTTGATGTGCTAACGACACACACCAAATGCATCCTACGCTTAATAATCATTCATTACTAATGCAATATTCCATACCTTACAAATTCTTCAAAACAGGTACTCAAATACCCTAGCCGACAACCCCCAATTTACACTATTATCTTCGGGTGCCTCCTTCAATATTTCCAATCATGGTGTGTGTTTTTCCACTTCCAATCTATAAAGTTCGAGTCTTTTTAACATTTCGATGTGAAAATTGGGCAGTGCTGCTGAAAGTAAATATTGGAGATCTTAAGCAATATAAACTGAGCAACATACTTGGCCTGAGACAAGCACGCAACTATTGTAGTCTCCCATGCAATTTTACACTGTAGGTACTCCAGTAGCTTAAGGAGATGTAGCAGCTCTTGTCAACCTAAAGAAATGAAACGAGACCACAACAAAATACATGAAAAAGTTAAGACAATAGCCAAGAAAAGCAGACCTGAGTAACATTCTCATCTGCAACCATGTCAAATGTAAAACGTGATTCTGTATGCGAGTCCGGAGCCTAAAGGATATAAAAATACACGGTCTTTACCAAAAGGGAATGTCCAAAAATCAATATACCAAAAGGGGTATATCGTGGGCTGATCCACGATATACCCCAATTTTTTTTTTCCGTGTCAGACTTGTCAACGAAAAACAAAAAAAAAAGTTTAATTGTATAAAATTGTATAACGTGGATCAGTCCACGTTATACAAGTTATAATTGTATAACGTGGACTGATCCACGTTATACAATTTATATATTGTATAACGTGGATCAGTCCACGTTATACAAGTTATAAGGTATGGACTGAAAAGTGGATAATGGGTTTCTGATACAATTTCTAGTAGTGTACTTCTCCCATATCTTCAAATAGTACTTGATACATAACAAAAGGTGGCTTTATACAAAAACACTTACTGATTTCTTTCTTCTCCATTAGCTCCTTGCCGCGCCATAAAACATGTGCGACCTGGTTCCCTTCTCTAAATCAATGGCGGATAAGCGGATTCCCCAATTTCTTTAATTACCCAGTACCTGCATTGAGATGTGAGATTGTTATTGTTATATCCTGCATTTTCGAACGTCGAATTATTTGTAAGCTGAGGTGGGGCCCACACATCAATATTTTTTTTGGGACATGTGAAAAGTTATATGAATCGTATATGTAAAGTTAAACACAACCCGTGAAGGGCCCTGGAGCCAAATCAAAGTGGAAGCCCTCCAAACGAATATTTTTAAGAAAACGTTTTCGGATGACCTGACTTGGAGGGGCAAAAACGGCATTATAAGTTTAGAATTTGGGAAAATGCCCAGAGATAAAAGTTGTAGATAATTGAAATAGCTTTCCAACGGTAGGTCGTGGGCTCCCAGGCGACGTCGGTACAAGGAGATATGGACATTTTAAGGCGGAAAGGTCAAGCTGGGCAGTGAAATGGGCCCAACCCGATTCCAATCCGGGTCAGGCCCATTTCCTTATTATTTAAGGGAGTTTTCAGCCTCCTCCTCCACATTTCAGATCAGAAAAGATCCAAAAAATTCCATTAGAGAGAGAGAGAGAAAACTTCAAGGCTAAGAAGATCATTTTGATCAAAATCCGAGCTCCGAATCCCGAAGCTCATGAAGAGAAAAACGTTGTACGTTGCGTTGCCTTCAATTTGAGATAAATATTAGTCTTGGGGGATGATATTTTCGTGGTGGATCTTCTGATAAGGTATTTATAAAATTCCTTTTATGTTATTAAAGTGTTTATTTAGAGTTTTAACGAATTAGAACGGAGAAAACAGCATTATAAACTCGTTTGTTGTTTTGTTGAAATTTATGGGTGAGGGGCTGTTTTAATTGAAATTGATGGACTGATTTGAATTAATATTTTGGTTGTTTTAATCATGGATTATGTGAGGAGAGTGAAGGAACTTAATGGTTATTAAGTTGTTGTAGGAAAACATACAACTTTGTTATGGTTTATGTAAAAATGGAAATGAAAGTATCAAGAGGAAAATTATGATTATTGTGGATGAATTTGGAAGATGGAAATGTATAATGAATTTGTATGTTGAAGGTTAGGAAAAATTGGAAAGTAGTGGCTTAATGGAAAGTTTGAATGTTCGCATACCTTATGAATATTGGGTGAAAATGGTATGGATGCTTCCGATGTATGTTGTAATGAATTTGGTGGGTGATGAATATCAAAATAACAAGTTTGGTTCGGAAATGTAAGTTTGAAACGAAAGATGTGTCGTTATGCCGAAACGATGGCTAGTGATGCCATAGTGTGTGTTTTAATGTCTGTTGTTGTTTTTGCTGTTGTTCTGGGTTGTTGTGTAGTGAATTGAGCCGAGCTAAGTCTCGGGGATGTCTTATATACAGAGGAAATGCTGCCGAAATTTCGGTAGGCAAACATGTGTTAAGTTGGATTATTGAAAAGTTTGAAACTAACAAATGGTAAACTTGACAATTTCTAGATTTTGGACGAGATTGGGATCGACGCCAAGCGAGCGTAAGGCGCTATCGAGGTATGTGAAGCATTTTCCTTTGTTCCTAGGCATGTTCTGGATGTGATAGGCTCGGCCGCGAGCCTTAAGTACGACTCCGTTCCCCGGAATTCGAGACGGAAAACCGCTCCAATTCCTTCAATTCAATTGAAGCTATTTTCTTACAAATTGCCTTTAAAGTGATTTTTTGTACAAAACTCCCCTAAACGGAGTCGGAACACTTCCAAACGATTATGGATGACCTCATAAGGTCTATTAGCGATAATTTACATATGTTGCCTCGAGTTGGTCCGAGGCGGGCCCGCAAGGCCCGATATCTTCTGTAATACTTTAAATACTTCCATTTTGTCCGATTTTCTCAGAAACCATCTGAACTATTATTTTGATTATGATACAACTATTTTTATGAAATTCTTATAAAATAACTTCTGAACATCTGAGAATCCGATTCTGATAATATTCTGTCGTGCCTTCCCAAGTAGGATATAGGCGGGTACTATGCATACTATCCGTATACTCTGATTTTGGCTCGCCGTTTGGCACCCTTTAGTCTGATTGAGTCTGTATGTATGTGTTTTCCCATGGATCTGTTCGTGGCTGTCTCAATGCATTCCTTCACTGCGTCCCGGGCCAGGTTCTGTTATCGTGCATATTTCTCTGCATTGTTCACCGCGTCCCTCGGCGTACGGGCCGGGATCTGTATGTCTGTATGATACTATGATCTGTGTATGGGGATGGCGGCCAGGATGGCATATGATCTGATCTGATTCTGTCTGTCCACCGCGTCCCGTACTAAGAGGGCCGGGTTCTGTTTACCGCGCCCCCAGACAGGGCCGGGATCTGTATGTCTGTATGCATGTGCCATCAGTATGTATATAAACACATGCCTCTGTATGATTCAGTATGATTCTGCACTACTCTGCATGCATAATTCTATCAGGTATACTTCTGTCTGTCTGTCTGAACTACGACTATGTCTGTATGTCCGTATGGATTCTGATTCTGTATGTCCGTATGGATTCTGATTTTGTATGTCCATATGGATTCTGATTCTGTCTGTCTGGACCATGATTATGTCCGTCTGTCGGGACTATGACTCTGTCTGTCCGGCTTATGAGCCAGTCTAGTATATTTATGCGCTTCCGGTCCAGATCATGATTATGTTTGATATATTTCTGCTTTACATACTCGGTACATTTTTGTACTGACCCCCGGTTCTTCGGGGGCTGCGTTACATGCCCGCAGGTACAGGCGCACTCGGTGACACGCCGCCAATCTAGGGCACAGGTTCTGCTATCTTGAAGAGCTCCTTTTGATTCGGAGCATGTACTTTGGTATATATATCTTTTGTTTTCCGTATGTTCTGTATGTATGGAAGTTCTGGGTACGGCGGGGCCCTGTCCCGTCATATGATTCTGTATGTCTGTAGAGGCCTGTAGATAGATGTGTGGGTTACGGGTTTCGTCTGTATGTTAGCCTTATCGGCTTATCTGTAAATGTCTGCATGTTCAGGTATATATATATGTTTGCGCGCGTGCCGTATCTGTATCGGCCTACTTCTGTAATATCCGTTTGAAAAAAAAAAAATCTGTACGATACGAAATTCGGTCAGGTAGGTATGTACGGGTACCCAGCTAGGGTGCCAGTCGCGGCCCACGGGGTTGGGTCGTGACAGAAGTGGTATCAGAGCGGTTAGTCCTCGGAATGTCTACAGGCCGTGTCTAGTAGAGTCTTGTTTATCGATGTGTTGTGCACCATATCTATAAACAGGAAGCTACAGGGCATCTAGGATGTTACCCTTCTTTGAATCTTAGATCATGCGATAGAGCCAGCTGTAGGATATGAATTCCTTTCGACTAACTTTTAATTTCAGCCAAAGGACGGCATCGACAGAAGGCAATGGCTGATGATATTGGAGGCCGCACAGTACTCAGGTAAGCAATAATATGAAAGCTGTGTGTCGGAGAAGTTGTTTGATGTGTGGTAGAAATATAAAGCTGAAGATTGAACAGAAAAGTGAACAGGAAGGAGCCTCCGATGTTGTTCGAGTTGGGCATGTGAGGTAAGCCTCGACATCTGTATAATTTTATCTGTAATTGTTAGCCCCGTGTGGCTACGAGACGACATGATATGATGTATATATATATGCGTATATGTGTTGGCCCTGTGAGGCATGGTTGGTATTTCTTGTGTACAGGTTTCGGATAGTAAGAAATACAGAGAAACCTCTGCCCAAATTTTTTTCCAGAGATATGGAAGTAAATATATATAAAGTAAGTACAAACAGGTTCCGCGATACTTGTCGGAATTTAGTTTTCTTCTGTCGGTGGTTGGAGAGCACCTTATGGTGATATTTTATCAGATTTCACCGACTATTTGGAGACGGAATTCGTGGGACGAAGACTTAAATCTGTGGCCTGTCTGTAATTGTATGTATATGTGTATGAAAGTGAATATCGGAGATCCAGCAATATGGTAATTGTGCAACTTAGCTGGGGGTGGGACCCACTACAAAAAAATTTCCGAAAATTTGCTAAGACCCCGAACTGCCCTAAAATTATGTGACAAAGGTCCTGCAGGGCAATTGACGAAATTATATCAGCCCTAACGCGTCAAAATGCATGAAAGTTTCGGGGTTAAGCGTGCTCAAGCCAGAGCAATTCTGGGATGGGTGACCCCCCTGGGAAGTAATGCAAAATTTTGCACAAGTGTAAGTATGATAGATATAAATGAAAATTTGGGGTAATCTAAAGGAAAAGAGAATGTGTGGAGTAATTAGTGCCCTTACAGGAGTCGCGCAGAACGAGGCGGACTAAATGGGCAAAAAGAAAAGGTGCAACACCGCTCGGGAAATTGAGCGGATTTGAATAACAATCAGAGACGTTCGCCAGTAAGATACTAGTAAATATATCTGTATGTGTGTATGTGTGTGTGTATAATTTTCGTTTGGTGCCCATATGGATCAAGAGCCGAGTCCCGACAACTAATGTTGTGATAGACGAAAGGTTTTACTAAACCGAATACATGAAACGACGCGGAGACGGGGATTCGAATGTCATCAAAGGATAGAAAAACCCCTATTCCATTATAACTCGGTCTGGTATGACGATGTCTGAAAAAGAAAATGAGTATGGATAGTAGGAAAGATGAAAGATAAGAAGTGTGAATAAGCGGAATCTTTGAAAAGGTCGATAAGCGACACGTAAGACGATTTGTATGATAACTTGGCGAACAAGTTTACAAATAAGGGAAATTTTCATAAAACACTGGAGCCTTAATAGGAGTGATCTGATTCTAATTCAGATCCTATCTGTTATACTTCTGCACCCCCGATTCTGATAAGGCTCTGCCTATTACGCCTCTGTACTTCTGAACTCGATTATGTTCCCGTCTGATAAATCTTTGTACATCTGATTCTGAATACGTTTATGTTTGACACACCCCTATACGATTGACTCTGATTACGAATCTGTCTGACACGCCTCTGTGTGTCTGATTCTGGATATGAATCTGTCTGATACATCTCTGTATGTCTGATTTTGATCACGCGTCTGTCTGATACATCTCTGTATGTCTGATTCTGATTACGACTCTGTTTGATACATTTTTGTACGTCTGATTCTGATTTCGAATCTGGCTGATACCTCTTTGTACGTCTGACTCCGATCTCATGTTTGTCCGACATACTTCCGTACATCTGGCTTCGACTATGAATCTGTCTGATATGCTTTTGTGCGTCTGGCTCTAGTTATGAACCTGTTTGATGTAACGTGAAATTATGATAACGTTGTAAGGAACCGAGAAGTGTGACAAGAGGTGAAAGATGCTGATAGCAATCGTAACGTTGAAAGGAATTTTGAAAGAAAGGAAGGAACCTCCCCGAAGTGTCACGAGGCCCGCTAAGGTCAATCGAACATTCGAGGACGAATGTTCTAAAGGGGGGGAGAATGTTATATCCTGCATTTTCGAACGTCGAATTATTTGTAAGCTGAGGTGGGGCCCACACATCAATATTTTTTTTGGGACATGTGAAAAGTTATATGAATCGTATATGTAAAGTTAAACACAACCCGTGAAGGGCCCTGGAGCCAAATCAAAGTGGAAGCCCTCCAAACGAATATTTTTAAGAAAACGTTTTCGGATGACCTGACTTGGAGGGGCAAAAACGGCATTATAAGTTTAGAATTTGGGAAAATGCCCAGAGATAAAAGTTGTAGATAATTGAAATAGCTTTCCAACGGTAGGTCGTGGGCTCCCAGGCGACGTCGGTACAAGGAGATATGGACATTTTAAGGCGGAAAGGTCAAGCTGGGCAGTGAAATGGGCCCAACCCGATTCCAATCCGGGTCAGGCCCATTTCCTTATTATTTAAGGGAGTTTTCAGCCTCCTCCTCCACATTTCAGATCAGAAAAGATCCAAAAAATTCCATTAGAGAGAGAGAGAGAAAACTTCAAGGCTAAGAAGATCATTTTGATCAAAATCCGAGCTCCGAATCCCGAAGCTCATGAAGAGAAAAACGTTGTACGTTGCGTTGCCTTCAATTTGAGATAAATATTAGTCTTGGGGGATGATATTTTCGTGGTGGATCTTCTGATAAGGTATTTATAAAATTCCTTTTATGTTATTAAAGTGTTTATTTAGAGTTTTAACGAATTAGAACGGAGAAAACAGCATTATAAACTCGTTTGTTGTTTTGTTGAAATTTATGGGTGAGGGGCTGTTTTAATTGAAATTGATGGACTGATTTGAATTAATATTTTGGTTGTTTTAATCATGGATTATGTGAGGAGAGTGAAGGAACTTAATGGTTATTAAGTTGTTGTAGGAAAACATACAACTTTGTTATGGTTTATGTAAAAATGGAAATGAAAGTATCAAGAGGAAAATTATGATTATTGTGGATGAATTTGGAAGATGGAAATGTATAATGAATTTGTATGTTGAAGGTTAGGAAAAATTGGAAAGTAGTGGCTTAATGGAAAGTTTGAATGTTCGCATACCTTATGAATATTGGGTGAAAATGGTATGGATGCTTCCGATGTATGTTGTAATGAATTTGGTGGGTGATGAATATCAAAATAACAAGTTTGGTTCGGAAATGTAAGTTTGAAACGAAAGATGTGTCGTTATGCCGAAACGATGGCTAGTGATGCCATAGTGTGTGTTTTAATGTCTGTTGTTGTTTTTGCTGTTGTTCTGGGTTGTTGTGTAGTGAATTGAGCCGAGCTAAGTCTCGGGGATGTCTTATATACAGAGGAAATGCTGCCGAAATTTCGGTAGGCAAACATGTGTTAAGTTGGATTATTGAAAAGTTTGAAACTAACAAATGGTAAACTTGACCATTTCTAGATTTTGGACGAGATTGGGATCGACGCCAAGCGAGCGTAAGGCGCTATCGAGGTATGTGAAGCATTTTCCTTTGTTCCTAGGCATGTTCTGGATGTGATAGGCTCGGCCGCGAGCCTTAAGTACGACTCCGTTCCCCGGAATTCGAGACGGAAAACCGCTCCAATTCCTTCAATTCAATTGAAGCTATTTTCTTACAAATTGCCTTTAAAGTGATTTTTTGTACAAAACTCCCCTAAACGGAGTCGGAACACTTCCAAACGATTATGGATGACCTCATAAGGTCTATTAGCGATAATTTACATATGTTGCCTCGAGTTGGTCCGAGGCGGGCCCGCAAGGCCCGATATCTTCTGTAATACTTTAAATACTTCCATTTTGTCCGATTTTCTCAGAAACCATCTGAACTATTATTTTGATTATGATACAACTATTTTTATGAAATTCTTATAAAATAACTTCTGAACATCTGAGAATCCGATTCTGATAATATTCTGTCGTGCCTTCCCAAGTAGGATATAGGCGCGTACTATGCATACTATCCGTATACTCTGATTTTGGCTCGCCGTTTGGCACCCTTTAGTCTGATTGAGTCTGTATGTATGTGTTTTCCCATGGATCTGTTCGTGGCTGTCTCAATGCATTCCTTCACTGCGTCCCGGGCCAGGTTCTGTTATCGTGCATATTTCTCTGCATTGTTCACCGCGTCCCTCGGCGTACGGGCCGGGATCTGTATGTCTGTATGATACTATGATCTGTGTATGGGGATGGCGGCCAGGATGGCATATGATCTGATCTGATTCTGTCTGTCCACCGCGTCCCGTACTAAGAGGGCCGGGTTCTGTTTACCGCGCCCCCAGACAGGGCCGGGATCTGTATGTCTGTATGCATGTGCCATCAGTATGTATATAAACACATGCCTCTGTATGATTCAGTATGATTCTGCACTACTCTGCATGCATAATTCTATCAGGTATACTTCTGTCTGTCTGTCTGAA
The DNA here is from genome assembly GCF_019175385.1 of Lycium barbarum. NCBI lineage: Eukaryota > Viridiplantae > Streptophyta > Magnoliopsida > Solanales > Solanaceae > Lycium > Lycium barbarum. The sequence goes on along the minus strand of NC_083344.1, from coordinate 110,376,557 downwards.
CTACGACTATGTCTGTATGTCCGTATGGATTCTGATTCTGTATGTCCGTATGGATTCTGATTTTGTATGTCCATATGGATTCTGATTCTGTCTGTCTGGACCATGATTATGTCCGTCTGTCGGGACTATGACTCTGTCTGTCCGGCTTATGAGCCAGTCTAGTATATTTATGCGCTTCCGGTCCAGATCATGATTATGTTTGATATATTTCTGCTTTACATACTCGGTACATTTTTGTACTGACCCCCGGTTCTTCGGGGGCTGCGTTACATGCCCGCAGGTACAGGCGCACTCGGTGACACGCCGCCAATCTAGGGCACAGGTTCTGCTATCTTGAAGAGCTCCTTTTGATTCGGAGCATGTACTTTGGTATATATATCTTTTGTTTTCCGTATGTTCTGTATGTATGGAAGTTCTGGGTACGGCGGGGCCCTGTCCCGTCATATGATTCTGTATGTCTGTAGAGGCCTGTAGATAGATGTGTGGGTTACGGGTTTCGTCTGTATGTTAGCCTTATCGGCTTATCTGTAAATGTCTGCATGTTCAGGTATATATATATGTTTGCGCGCGTGCCGTATCTGTATCGGCCTACTTCTGTAATATCCGTTTGAAAAAAAAAAAATCTGTACGATACGAAATTCGGTCAGGTAGGTATGTACGGGTACCCAGCTAGGGTGCCAGTCGCGGCCCACGGGGTTGGGTCGTGACAGAAGTGGTATCAGAGCGGTTAGTCCTCGGAATGTCTACAGGCCGTGTCTAGTAGAGTCTTGTTTATCGATGTGTTGTGCACCATATCTATAAACAGGAAGCTACAGGGCATCTAGGATGTTACCCTTCTTTGAATCTTAGATCATGCGATAGAGCCAGCTGTAGGATATGAATTCCTTTCGACTAACTTTTAATTTCAGCCAAAGGACGGCATCGACAGAAGGCAATGGCTGATGATATTGGAGGCCGCACAGTACTCAGGTAAGCAATAATATGAAAGCTGTGTGTCGGAGAAGTTGTTTGATGTGTGGTAGAAATATAAAGCTGAAGATTGAACAGAAAAGTGAACAGGAAGGAGCCTCCGATGTTGTTCGAGTTGGGCATGTGAGGTAAGCCTCGACATCTGTATAATTTTATCTGTAATTGTTAGCCCCGTGTGGCTACGAGACGACATGATATGATGTATATATATATGCGTATATGTGTTGGCCCTGTGAGGCATGGTTGGTATTTCTTGTGTACAGGTTTCGGATAGTAAGAAATACAGAGAAACCTCTGCCCAAATTTTTTTCCAGAGATATGGAAGTAAATATATATAAAGTAAGTACAAACAGGTTCCGCGATACTTGTCGGAATTTAGTTTTCTTCTGTCGGTGGTTGGAGAGCACCTTATGGTGATATTTTATCAGATTTCACCGACTATTTGGAGACGGAATTCGTGGGACGAAGACTTAAATCTGTGGCCTGTCTGTAATTGTATGTATATGTGTATGAAAGTGAATATCGGAGATCCAGCAATATGGTAATTGTGCAACTTAGCTGGGGGTGGGACCCACTACAAAAAAATTTCCGAAAATTTGCTAAGACCCCGAACTGCCCTAAAATTATGTGACAAAGGTCCTGCAGGGCAATTGACGAAATTATATCAGCCCTAACGCGTCAAAATGCATGAAAGTTTCGGGGTTAAGCGTGCTCAAGCCAGAGCAATTCTGGGATGGGTGACCCCCCTGGGAAGTAATGCAAAATTTTGCACAAGTGTAAGTATGATAGATATAAATGAAAATTTGGGGTAATCTAAAGGAAAAGAGAATGTGTGGAGTAATTAGTGCCCTTACAGGAGTCGCGCAGAACGAGGCGGACTAAATGGGCAAAAAGAAAAGGTGCAACACCGCTCGGGAAATTGAGCGGATTTGAATAACAATCAGAGACGTTCGCCAGTAAGATACTAGTAAATATATCTGTATGTGTGTATGTGTGTGTGTATAATTTTCGTTTGGTGCCCATATGGATCAAGAGCCGAGTCCCGACAACTAATGTTGTGATAGACGAAAGGTTTTACTAAACCGAATACATGAAACGACGCGGAGACGGGGATTCGAATGTCATCAAAGGATAGAAAAACCCCTATTCCATTATAACTCGGTCTGGTATGACGATGTCTGAAAAAGAAAATGAGTATGGATAGTAGGAAAGATGAAAGATAAGAAGTGTGAATAAGCGGAATCTTTGAAAAGGTCGATAAGCGACACGTAAGACGATTTGTATGATAACTTGGCGAACAAGTTTACAAATAAGGGAAATTTTCATAAAACACTGGAGCCTTAATAGGAGTGATCTGATTCTAATTCAGATCCTATCTGTTATACTTCTGCACCCCCGATTCTGATAAGGCTCTGCCTATTACGCCTCTGTACTTCTGAACTCGATTATGTTCCCGTCTGATAAATCTTTGTACATCTGATTCTGAATACGTTTATGTTTGACACACCCCTATACGATTGACTCTGATTACGAATCTGTCTGACACGCCTCTGTGTGTCTGATTCTGGATATGAATCTGTCTGATACATCTCTGTATGTCTGATTTTGATCACGCGTCTGTCTGATACATCTCTGTATGTCTGATTCTGATTACGACTCTGTTTGATACATTTTTGTACGTCTGATTCTGATTTCGAATCTGGCTGATACCTCTTTGTACGTCTGACTCCGATCTCATGTTTGTCCGACATACTTCCGTACATCTGGCTTCGACTATGAATCTGTCTGATATGCTTTTGTGCGTCTGGCTCTAGTTATGAACCTGTTTGATGTAACGTGAAATTATGATAACGTTGTAAGGAACCGAGAAGTGTGACAAGAGGTGAAAGATGCTGATAGCAATCGTAACGTTGAAAGGAATTTTGAAAGAAAGGAAGGAACCTCCCCGAAGTGTCACGAGGCCCGCTAAGGTCAATCGAACATTCGAGGACGAATGTTCTAAAGGGGGGGAGAATGTTATATCCTGCATTTTCGAACGTCGAATTATTTGTAAGCTGAGGTGGGGCCCACACATCAATATTTTTTTTGGGACATGTGAAAAGTTATATGAATCGTATATGTAAAGTTAAACACAACCCGTGAAGGGCCCTGGAGCCAAATCAAAGTGGAAGCCCTCCAAACGAATATTTTTAAGAAAACGTTTTCGGATGACCTGACTTGGAGGGGCAAAAACGGCATTATAAGTTTAGAATTTGGGAAAATGCCCAGAGATAAAAGTTGTAGATAATTGAAATAGCTTTCCAACGGTAGGTCGTGGGCTCCCAGGCGACGTCGGTACAAGGAGATATGGACATTTTAAGGCGGAAAGGTCAAGCTGGGCAGTGAAATGGGCCCAACCCGATTCCAATCCGGGTCAGGCCCATTTCCTTATTATTTAAGGGAGTTTTCAGCCTCCTCCTCCACATTTCAGATCAGAAAAGATCCAAAAAATTCCATTAGAGAGAGAGAGAGAAAACTTCAAGGCTAAGAAGATCATTTTGATCAAAATCCGAGCTCCGAATCCCGAAGCTCATGAAGAGAAAAACGTTGTACGTTGCGTTGCCTTCAATTTGAGATAAATATTAGTCTTGGGGGATGATATTTTCGTGGTGGATCTTCTGATAAGGTATTTATAAAATTCCTTTTATGTTATTAAAGTGTTTATTTAGAGTTTTAACGAATTAGAACGGAGAAAACAGCATTATAAACTCGTTTGTTGTTTTGTTGAAATTTATGGGTGAGGGGCTGTTTTAATTGAAATTGATGGACTGATTTGAATTAATATTTTGGTTGTTTTAATCATGGATTATGTGAGGAGAGTGAAGGAACTTAATGGTTATTAAGTTGTTGTAGGAAAACATACAACTTTGTTATGGTTTATGTAAAAATGGAAATGAAAGTATCAAGAGGAAAATTATGATTATTGTGGATGAATTTGGAAGATGGAAATGTATAATGAATTTGTATGTTGAAGGTTAGGAAAAATTGGAAAGTAGTGGCTTAATGGAAAGTTTGAATGTTCGCATACCTTATGAATATTGGGTGAAAATGGTATGGATGCTTCCGATGTATGTTGTAATGAATTTGGTGGGTGATGAATATCAAAATAACAAGTTTGGTTCGGAAATGTAAGTTTGAAACGAAAGATGTGTCGTTATGCCGAAACGATGGCTAGTGATGCCATAGTGTGTGTTTTAATGTCTGTTGTTGTTTTTGCTGTTGTTCTGGGTTGTTGTGTAGTGAATTGAGCCGAGCTAAGTCTCGGGGATGTCTTATATACAGAGGAAATGCTGCCGAAATTTCGGTAGGCAAACATGTGTTAAGTTGGATTATTGAAAAGTTTGAAACTAACAAATGGTAAACTTGACCATTTCTAGATTTTGGACGAGATTGGGATCGACGCCAAGCGAGCGTAAGGCGCTATCGAGGTATGTGAAGCATTTTCCTTTGTTCCTAGGCATGTTCTGGATGTGATAGGCTCGGCCGCGAGCCTTAAGTACGACTCCGTTCCCCGGAATTCGAGACGGAAAACCGCTCCAATTCCTTCAATTCAATTGAAGCTATTTTCTTACAAATTGCCTTTAAAGTGATTTTTTGTACAAAACTCCCCTAAACGGAGTCGGAACACTTCCAAACGATTATGGATGACCTCATAAGGTCTATTAGCGATAATTTACATATGTTGCCTCGAGTTGGTCCGAGGCGGGCCCGCAAGGCCCGATATCTTCTGTAATACTTTAAATACTTCCATTTTGTCCGATTTTCTCAGAAACCATCTGAACTATTATTTTGATTATGATACAACTATTTTTATGAAATTCTTATAAAATAACTTCTGAACATCTGAGAATCCGATTCTGATAATATTCTGTCGTGCCTTCCCAAGTAGGATATAGGCGCGTACTATGCATACTATCCGTATACTCTGATTTTGGCTCGCCGTTTGGCACCCTTTAGTCTGATTGAGTCTGTATGTATGTGTTTTCCCATGGATCTGTTCGTGGCTGTCTCAATGCATTCCTTCACTGCGTCCCGGGCCAGGTTCTGTTATCGTGCATATTTCTCTGCATTGTTCACCGCGTCCCTCGGCGTACGGGCCGGGATCTGTATGTCTGTATGATACTATGATCTGTGTATGGGGATGGCGGCCAGGATGGCATATGATCTGATCTGATTCTGTCTGTCCACCGCGTCCCGTACTAAGAGGGCCGGGTTCTGTTTACCGCGCCCCCAGACAGGGCCGGGATCTGTATGTCTGTATGCATGTGCCATCAGTATGTATATAAACACATGCCTCTGTATGATTCAGTATGATTCTGCACTACTCTGCATGCATAATTCTATCAGGTATACTTCTGTCTGTCTGTCTGAACTACGACTATGTCTGTATGTCCGTATGGATTCTGATTCTGTATGTCCGTATGGATTCTGATTTTGTATGTCCATATGGATTCTGATTCTGTCTGTCTGGACCATGATTATGTCCGTCTGTCGGGACTATGACTCTGTCTGTCCGGCTTATGAGCCAGTCTAGTATATTTATGCGCTTCCGGTCCAGATCATGATTATGTTTGATATATTTCTGCTTTACATACTCGGTACATTTTTGTACTGACCCCCGGTTCTTCGGGGGCTGCGTTACATGCCCGCAGGTACAGGCGCACTCGGTGACACGCCGCCAATCTAGGGCACAGGTTCTGCTATCTTGAAGAGCTCCTTTTGATTCGGAGCATGTACTTTGGTATATATATCTTTTGTTTTCCGTATGTTCTGTATGTATGGAAGTTCTGGGTACGGCGGGGCCCTGTCCCGTCATATGATTCTGTATGTCTGTAGAGGCCTGTAGATAGATGTGTGGGTTACGGGTTTCGTCTGTATGTTAGCCTTATCGGCTTATCTGTAAATGTCTGCATGTTCAGGTATATATATATGTTTGCGCGCGTGCCGTATCTGTATCGGCCTACTTCTGTAATATCCGTTTGAAAAAAAAAAAAATCTGTACGATACGAAATTCGGTCAGGTAGGTATGTACGGGTACCCAGCTAGGGTGCCAGTCGCGGCCCACGGGGTTGGGTCGTGACAGTTATATAATGGGGAGTTAGTATTGATGGTATTTAAACACCTCAGTGGAGTCCGTTTCGATCTCCACAGGACAAGGTTGGTGGTCAGTTGCTAGTTGAAGTCCCTGGACAAGTGCTTTAAGCTCCATTTCCATGGTTAAGAGCATGAGCCCGAGTACAGAAACCCATTATCCACTTTTCATTCCAATCTTGTATAACGTGGACTGATCCACGTTATACAATTTATATGTTATACAATTAATTTTTTTTTTTTTTCGTTGACAAGTCTGACACGGAAAAAAAAATTTGGGGTATATCGTGGATCAATCCACGATATACCCCTTTTGGTATATTAATTTTTAGACATTCCCTTTTGGTAAAGACCGTGTATTTTTATACCCTTTAGGCTCCGGACTCTTCTGTATGCCCTGTCCAAGTGATTGTGTGAGAGCTTTCTTCTCATGCACATTTACGTCCTTGTAAAGATATCTCAGAGTTACTCAAGGAGCGTATTCTTACAATAACTTGCATAAATCAGCCAAACAAAAGAAACCTACCTCATGAGTTCAATTAGAAGATATATAGCCAAAAAACTACACTATATAGGTTTTGCCAAACACCACACAATCAACTTTTATTTGACTCTGAATATTTGGACCATATCTGAGAATATTTTACTTTTTAAACATCCAGTTTATCGAAACTCTTGTATAAATTTTGAATATACAAATTTGTATTCATAAAATCAATGAAATGATGGTATCCTAAATGGAAACTAAGATTATACTATTTTGACTCTTGCACCAAATTGAATAATTCTTTGGAACTTAAATTTTTGAAATTACAACTACACCTCAATCCCAACAAAATTAAGGAAAAGGAATTCTAGCTTACCTGGAATGTTCACTTAACTAATAGAACATAAACACCTAGATACTCACTCATTCAAGTGGAAACAAAGTTTAACGAAATTATTCTTATTTTCTCAAACACCAAGTAATTCCCCCCCCCCCCCCCCCCCGGCCGTCTTCTCTTTGTCCTATTTGGTTTATAGTTACTCTTCAGAGACAGAATAACACGTACAAAAAGATATTTAGCTCCATTACGTAGGTTCTCTCTAACATAAGATCAGGGAGCTAATAGATTCCAAAAGATGATCACTAAATTTTAAGTATGATTCATATGCATTGTGCTTTAATCAACTATTCATGACAGAGGATAACCTTGCTCTCTAGAAAAGAAGACCACCAAACATTGCTCAACTGGCACAAATCATCCTAGAGAAAATCAGAAAAGACAATCCATTTACCCCAAGGAACTGGGCAGAAATTACCTCTTCGATGAATAATTCTGTCCTAAATTTTCTTAAGGTTAAACTGCTACGACAAATCCTTTCCCGGGATGTATGGTGGAATAGTAGAGAGCAGAAGTAGCCTTGGTAAATGCCGAAATGCTTGGCACAAAAATAACTTTGAGAAGTAAATACATGTAGAAGGAACATTCATATTTCCTACGTATCACTGCTCTACAAAACCTCTTTGTCATTTAACGGAAAGATTTATATGCATTCTGGTGGACTCCACAAGAATCCACCATCTGTAAATAAAATCAAGCAAGTCAATTGACAAATACTTGCGTAAAGTTCCTTGGAAAGCATAAGAATAGCCTCCACTCAAATACTATCTGATTCCCCAAACCTAGAGTGAGACTAACAAAGCTCCACACCTCATTTTCTTAAATGCCAATTGAGACAGAATGTATATAGTGCAGTCAACCTGGACATGTTAAGCTTAGAAAATAGAACTACTTATTAATCGGTCAATTTTTTACCCAAAAATGCTACCATGATAGATTCTATATATGGAAGTAGTTAACTTTGTGTGTCGAATCAATCATTAAACTCGTCATATCGTTATCCCACACAAATCCTCGATGCACGCCTAACTGCAACCAGTACATTGACTTTTCAAAGAACTTGTCAACATGGTTGAGTAAATTACTTCAATTTACTTGCTAAACTACTGAAATATTTTTTTCTTGACTGTCAATTTTCTTTTTCCATCATATCATTTTAGTCTTTTAACGAATTCAGAGAAAACTAAAGAGGAAAAGACCGAGAGACTTGTACCTGTCATAACACTTGTAAATTGTATTCTATTATTTTGCCTGCTCCACTAAATGAATCTCCCCGACATTGCAACTTCTCCAAATCATCTTTCGAAATGTCCCCATCTCTGACAACAGATTTAGCGAAATTCCACTCTACTTAAGAACAACTAAATATATGAACAAGAAGCAATAAAATGTGTCTCAAAACTATGACAACAGATCCTAATTAAATCAAGATTACAAGGTAAAAGTACCTTATGAATATCTAGAATTATATAAGTTAATCAAACGACGCATGATAGGTCATAGTAATTAATTTAAGTAATAAAAAGCTAGCGTAAACTTGTTTGTGAACAAGAAGATTTTCACCAAAAACTGGTTAGGCAACTTAAAATCATGGAAACAAAATATCAGTTGCCAATATAATTGGTATGAGTTTTTCTTTCTTTTGTTCAGTTAGTGAGCAACTGAGTTTTCATGGCACAAGTTTAACCTCTTTCCTCTTGTTTCTTCTTTAATGAGAAGCTGAACAAGATAAGCAGCTCCAATTCAGTCACTATTTAAACCTTTCTACTTTTTGAAATTAATGTTGAGATCGAAATAACAGGGCGTCATGCTGAAGCTTATAATTGCAAAATCTTGAACGGCGATAAATAAGACGACAAAGAAAAGTATACTAAAAGACATAATATTCTAATAAGGTTTGGTCAATTGACCTACATATTAAAAATAATATAAAAAAATATAAAATTTATTGGGAGAATTATCTCTCCCTAAACAAGACTCTTCAATGACTACATTGTGTATGCTATTGTGTTCTAGTTGTGGGAAGGAGGTCTTCAATTTATAGATGTTCAAAACTTTTTCTCCAAGAAAAGGGATACTCAAATATGAAAGATTTATATTTTCCTTTTGGAAAAAGTAAAAGCAATTATGGTAATATTTTGAATTTCCTTCAAGAGAAAAATAAACTCAAATTTGGTAAGAAAATCAGGGCAAAACCCTAACAGATCTCCCCTTTTGGCCTGAATTTTCTTGACAAAACTTGATCCACTTTCTTCACATAATCTTCATCACTGCTGCTTGCTATGGTTAAAAGGATATATGGGTTAAAAATTTGAGTCTTGTGCGTTAAAAGTGAACACAGGTTGAAAGTGGAGCTCATGCGTTAAAAGTGAACATAGGTTGAAATTGACCTAAGCGTTTAAAGTAAGGATTGAAAATTTGAGCTCATACGTTAAAAGTAAGCATGAGTTAAAAGTTGTTTTTGTTTTAAAAATATGCAACAGCAGGTTGTTGAAAATATGATTGAAAATTGTCTCCACATGTAGTACTCCAGATATCTTTTTTTTTTTTTTTGGGACAAAAATCATCATTATCGTCAAATTGGCTGCATCATGATATGAATCTGCCTTAAACCTGTCTTCAAGCTCTTTGTGCCGTTAGAGCTGATACCACTTGTTGAGATCGAAATAACAGGCGTCATGCGGAAGCTTACAATTGCAAAACGACAAAGAAAAGTATACTAAAAAAACATTCTAATAAGGTTTGGTCAATTGACCTACATATTAAAAATAATATTAAAAGCATAAAATCTATTGAGAGAATTATCTCCTCCTAAACAAAACTCTTTAATGACTATATTGTGGATGCTATTGTGTTCTAGTTGTGGGAAGGAGGTCTTCAATTTATAGATGTCCAAAACTTTTCCTCCAAGAAAAGTGATACTCAAACATGGAAGATTTATATTTTTCTTTTGGAAAAAGTAAAAGCAATTATGGTAATATTTTAAATTTCCTTCAAGAGAAAAATAAAGCTCAAATTTGGTTAGAAAATCAGGGCGAAACCCTAACAATTAAACATCGGCGTGCTAAAATCAGAGGCGGATCTAGGATTTGGAGTTTCCAGGGCCCACATATTTGAACGTAAACATATTACAATTTACATGGTTCAAATAGAGTATACATTTAGTTGGTTTGATTTATTTACGTTTCGGTTCGGGTTATTCGTCTTTTCATTTATATAAATAAATCGATCAAGCAAAGAAATTTACGTACTAATTATGATAACTTGGAAAAAAGTATAATTATTCAATTGGAGTATGTATTTTGTACAAGAAAAAAGGGCTTGGTAGCAAAAACTTATATACTAATAAAAGCAAGTTTAGAGACGTTTTTCAACTCATCATTTTTCATGAAAATTGACTCATTCAAAACTATATACAATTATCCTTCTACCAAAAGATTATCTAGCAAAAAAAGAACTTTCATCTTTGATAAAATAGTAACTTATTCAAGAGTTTCTATTTTCTAAGTCTCTAGAAAATACATTTACCGGAGTTATGCTCCCGGAGAAAAATAATAATTTTCTATCATCTACTAATAAATCATCGAAGGAGTTCGGAAAGCACATCAGTGAGGAAGAAAACCTCTATATTTTATGTTTAATGTTTAAAGAAAAATGAGAAAAAATATTCAAAAATGAATTAATAAGACCAGAGAAAAAGTTAGTAGAACTAAGCAATTAAAGAAAAAGAAAGAAGAAACAAAGGAGAAACCCCTGTCTTAGTTGTGGTTGTCCTAACTCCTAGATGCTAAACTGCTATAAAATAAAGCTTATATAAAAAAAGTGTGCTAACAGTATTCGAACTCCTGCCACTAAGGTGAATATTCAACGCATTGCCAGTGGCACCACTCACCTTTTGGCGACCCGGGTGCCAAGTAAGCTGTTTACCCTATGTTTTCTATATATACATGTGTATGCTAAGTCTCGACCAAAGTTAGCGAGTGTCATGACACTCCCTCCCATACACATAGATCCGCCCCCGCTAAAATAACAACAATTTGCACACAATACTATATTTGACTGTTATCCTATGATGTTAACCAATACTATGGCTGGTCATGTTCTCTTCTAAGCTTCATATCTTCTCAGAATTTCAAAGGTATAAACAAAATTTAAAAAGTAACTGAGCTTACCAATAATGTTTAGTGCTCAACCTACCATATAGAAAATGCTACCTGCAAAGTCCAATAAAAATCAAGTATGAAAACAGGAGTTACAGAAACACACGAATCTAGAAAATATAGACAAGTCAATGGAATAACTCTAGTTCAGTGCAATTTCAATCAATTCACATAAATAAGGAAGGAATTATAACCTCAACCTTAATCCAAGAAAAAATGGGTCATAACATTAGACAACTGTAGTAGAGTTCATATGTCGTAACATGCAGTTAAAGAATAAGATTTTATTGTACAACAGGCGATGGCGCAGAACACATAACATGCAGAGGGGAAAAACAATATGACGTTAGAGACTTAACCTGAAATGTGAAAATCATCCAGTGACGTTACAGGGAAGATTAGGGTTCAGATTTTACTATGAAGAAGATGACCACACTATTACAGACCGAAACCTTGAAATTAAAAAAGGAAGAAAATCAATTACCTCCAAACGCAAGCATCAAAATCTTAGAATGTTGTACAAAATTCCCTCCATATGGAAAAAAATATGGAAGTCTAAAACCAACAGAAAAAAAAATTAAAATTTAAATTAAAAAAACATGGTGTATACGGTAAAAATCGGATACGCGTTAAACCGGTGAGACCAGAAACCGAAGGAAGAAGGGGACAAGAACATGCACGAGGACTTTCATTCTGAACCGGAGGAACGCTTGGACCGGAGCCAAGGAAGGGCATCATTTGATCCGGTTTCTTCATGGCCGAGTTGGTCGTTGTCGTTGGTCCGTTTGGTCGTAGCCATTAGTCCGTTTATTCGTGGTCGTTGGTCCGGGAGATCCGTTGCGCGAGTGCCACGCGTCGATAACGTCCTGCCATACTCAACTGCCAATCGTACGGGTGTCAGACCGTACGGCCAACCTAACCCAACCTAATCCAAGTCAGAGTTTTTCTTTATTTTTAGTTTTCTCTTATTGTATGGAACCCATGAGGCAACACTATACATAAGGGCCATTGCCCACTTTTAAGGGGTTGTCTCCCTCATATCAAGAACTCTTGTAATTGTAAAAATTATATAAACTCTCTCTCAAATATCTGATTTCGGTCCGCTCTTGTGTTTATCTCTTAAATTTATTCAATCAAGCAACACTCACATATTAGCAAATACACAAATCAATAGCAAACCACCGATTATCAATTGCTTCTTCATAGTATACTCATATATTTCCCTTCTCTATCAACTAGATTCAAGGCATAACCACATATCCTATACCCCATTCACAAATTTAATTGATTATCTAAATTCGGGGTAAACAGTTTAGCGCCCATCGTGGGGCTAGGATAATAGTGGTCTTTTATCTTGATCTCTACCTTACCCATCAAAATCGAAAACATCTTCTGTTCGTCACTGAAAAAACGGACTAAATGGCTGACAGTGGGCAATCTGGTCACGTCAACAACAACGAGATCGTGGCCGAAAACGAAGGTAGCGGTCCACGAGGATTACCAAACCCCGCTGATTCTAACCCCGTTAATTCGAGGGAAGGCCTCAACCATCAAAACACCATGGACCAGGAGAATGCCGCCCAACCGGCTACCGACCCTTTAAATACGCACAATTCGATTACTTTATCCCGGACTCAGGGCCGGAAAGAACCGGATACCCCGAATGATAACGTTGACTTACGTTTAATCTTTGAGATGTTGCAGGAACAGAGAGCGGCGATTGCCGAATAGGGAATCGCAATAACCCGGTTGCAAAACGGAGGGAACAAAACGACCTCGGAAGAGGCAAAGGGTGTTGCTGAACCTAGATAAGATGAGGCGCGGATGGTTGAGAGCGATGGGTCCGGAGCTGGTCCTCCACCGAGGCTCTGAGAATGCTCGAAACTTTGGTAAAATGGGTAGACTCGACTGAGAAGAGGGTGGAAACATACAACTCTCGGGTAGACCAAATCCCGGGGGCTCCGCCTTTACTGAAAGGCCTTTTCCTCCGAGTGAAGCTCCAAAACTAATCCCGAAGAGGTTCAAGATACTGGATATCCAGAAATATGACGGCACAACGGACCCACACGAACACGTGACCTCATACACATGCCCTATAAAAGGCAATGATATGGAGGAGGACGAAATTGAATCGGTATTGTTGAAAAAGTTCGGGGAAACTCTGTCAAAAGGAGCATTAACATGGTACGACCATCTGCCCGAGGATTCGATCACCTCTTTCGAAATGCTCGCCGATGCCTTCATCAAAGCTCACGCCGGTGCCAAAAAGGTGTAGGCCCGTAAGGCCGACATTTTCCGTATAGCCCAAAGAGACGACGAGTTACTGCGTGAATTCGTCAACCGATTCCAAAGGGAACGGATGGAACTCCCCCCCGGTTCCAGAAGAATGGGCTGCACAAGCTTTCACAAAGGGGCTCAATGTTCAGAGCTCAACGGCTTCGTTCAAATTAAAGGAAAGCTTGCTGGAGTACGAGGCTGTGACATGGGCTGATGTCCATAACCGATACGAGTCGAAGATTCGGGTGGAGGATGATCAATTCGAGCTTCCCCCGGGGCCGATAAATATGAACAAAAGTTTTGAGAGACCAAGGAAAGGTTACGAAACGAAGGCCGAATCGTCGAGGGAAAGGTATCGGCCATACTCTCATTCGGAGAAGCCAAGCTTTAGGTCAGAGAAATCAAGGGCTAGCCCAAGCCATTTCTCCGGTCGGGGTAATAAACGGGTCGAGCGCCCGTCAAACAGTCGGGGTCTCTCATTCAGGAGCGATGCCGGAAGCTCTGCCGGTAACAAGGATTTACAAAAGAAATCGGAGTACAACTTCAACGTCAGTACCTCGGGCCTCGTCTCGGCTATTGGCCGTGTCCCGGATGTAAGATGGCCAAGACCTCTAAGGTCGGATCCGGGCCAACGGGACCCGAGCATGGTGTGTGAATACTATGGAACCCATGGTCACAGAACCGAGGATTGTTTCTAGCTAAGAGAGGAGGTAGCCCGGTTATTGAAGAATGGTCATCTCCGAGAATTACTGAGTGAACGAGCCAAAAGTCACTACAAGGAAAGGGAGGCTCATCGAAGGGCCGAGCCAGTAGAACCCCAGCATATAATCAACATGATAGTTGGGAGCACCGATGCCCCTCGAGGGCCGGTGATGAAACGGGCCAAGGTTTCTGTTGTTCGCGAAAAGCGCAGCCGGGATTATTTACCCGAGGGTTCCATCTCTTTCAGCAACGAGGATGCAAAAGGCATCATTTAACCGCACAATGATGCATTGGTAATTTCTGTACTTATCTTTAAAACTCAGGTTAAACGTATTTTGATTGACCCAGGTAGCTCGACCAACATCATCCGGTGGAGAGTGGTCGAACAGCTAGGGCTGCTAGATCAGATCGTACCGGTAGCCCGGGTACTCAGCGGGTTCAACATGGCGAGCGAAACCACAAAGGGGGAGATCTCGTTGCCGGTGAACATCGATTGCACTATCCAGCAAACGGTGTTCTATGTAATCGAAGGGGACATGAAGTATAATGCATTGCTAGGTAGACCTTGGATACATAGCATGAGGGTCGTGCCCTCAATATTGCATCAACTGCTGAAATTCCCAACCTCGGAAGGGATAAAAACCATCCAAACAACCCGCTACAAGGGAGATGTTCGCGGTCGAGGAAACCAACCCCAAAAAATCGGTTCACCAGGAAGCGGATCCAACCGGAGGAGCGAACACCAAATAGCAATCAAAGCACACGGGTTTGGACCCGGGGTATGAAGAGGACGATTTCGATGTACCCAGATCATTCGTCAATCCGAATGACTCGGATGCAACCAAGTCGACAGTAGAGGAGCTGGAGCAGATCGTCTTGTTTGAATACCTACCAGACAGAAAGGTATACCTGGGCACGAGGTTAACCCCGGAGCTCAGAAACAAGTTAATTGAATTTCTTCGAGCTAACGCAGATTGCTTCGCATGGTCCCATATAGATATGACAGGTATATCACCGGAAGTAGCAACTCACAAGCTCAGCTTAGACGGGAAGTTTCCCCCGGTGAAGCAGAAGAGAAGGCCCATGGCGGAAGCAAAACACGCCTTCGTAAAAGATGAGGTAACAAAGCTT
Organism: Lycium barbarum; assembly: GCF_019175385.1. Lineage (NCBI taxonomy): Eukaryota > Viridiplantae > Streptophyta > Magnoliopsida > Solanales > Solanaceae > Lycium > Lycium barbarum. The sequence goes on along the minus strand of NC_083344.1, from coordinate 110,361,304 downwards.
TTAAAAATAGGTTCTATCTGGGAGGTAAAGTACCCGGACTGGCTAGCTAACGTGGTAGTGGTGCCCAAGAAAGGTAATAAATTTCGAATGTATGTTGATTACAAGGATTTAAATAAAGCATGCCCGAAGGATTCATTCCCGTTGCCTCACATCGATAGAATGATCGATGTGACGGTCGGGCATGAGATGTTAAGTTTTCTCGATGCCTACTCCGGGTATAACCAGATTCGGATGCACCCGGAGAATCAAGAGAAAACATCCTTCATCACCCGATATGGGACTTACTGTTATAATGTCATGCCTTTTGGACTAAAAAATGCCGGTGCAACTTACCAACGCCTAGTTAATGAGATGTTCGAAGAACAAATAGGGAAAACAATAGAAGTTTATATTGACGACATGGTGGTCAAGTCCCTGGAAACAGAGGATCATTTAAAACATTTACAGGAAACCTTCGACGTGCTCCGCAAGTATAACATGAAGCTCAACCCGAAAAAATGTGCCTTCGGGGTAAGGTCTGGCAAATTTCTGGGTTTCATGGTGTTATGTCCCGTATTTTCGTATAACGGGAAATCAAGAAATAAAGAAGACTTGTGTGTTGAGGAAATATTTTGATTTTGGTGAATATGAATATGTTGGTTATGGAGTTATTAATGTCAAGACCTCGGGGAAGGCCGAGGGTAAATTCGGAATTTTAGAAATTAGTTTCGGGAATTACAAAACGGGACGTTTTATGAATTGGGCCAAGAAATTGAACAAAGAAATTGGGCCCAAGATTTTGTGGGGTGGCCGGCCACTTGGTTGGCCCAAGCCTATCTTTAAATGTCATGTGCTATGCACATGACACTTAGTAGTGGATATATATGATATGGACTTAACCTTATCAAGATCAAAACAAAAAAAAATCTCAAGAACACCATTGAAGGTGCTCTCGGCCGAAAAAGAAAGAGAAAGAAAAAAAATAATTCGTGGCTTGTTTCTAATCCAATCACCTAGTCTCTTTTGGAATGATTGATGAGTTCGAGGTGCTCTTCGTGGTGGTACAATTAGTTTGACGAGAGGACGACGTTTGCGGCGAATCGGAATTTAAAGAAAGAGGTAAGATTTCAATGTTTTTATGTTATGAAAGGGATACATATGTGTTAGTGATTGAATTAGCATGAAGATTTTGGAATGGTGTTGTGTTTGTGCATGGTGTGTGTGTGTATAAAGGGTGTGTTTGGCCGAAAGTGAGGGAGGTGAAAGGCCTAAGAATTTGAGCTTGTTTAGTTTGAATAATGTGTTGTTGTGGTCATTATGTTGTAAATGATTGATTAAGGAAGTGAGTTGGTATTAGAAAATAATTTTTGACGTTATCGGAAAGTGTATACCCTTGGTATATTTGTGTATATCATAGTATATTTATGATACTAAAGACTTTGAACATGATTTATGGTTGATGATAATGAGTTTGGAATGAAACGACGCAAGTTAGAACGTTCGTCGTAACTTTTGGTGTTTTGAATGAAAATTGGAAAGTAGTGAATTTTGGGGATGTTTGTATGTGGTTTGGAACTTGTTTGTTATGTAGTGGGATAATCTTGAATGAATGAATACAATAATGTGGATATGAGTTGAAATTGTGAAGTTAGGAAATAGGATTACCAACTTATGAAATAAAGTGCAATTGTGAAGTTGGTGTGTTTGATTGTGATTCGTATTGTGTAATGATGTTTGGGCTGTTGATGTTGTTATATTTTGAGCCGAGCTAAGCCTCGGGGGTGTTAGATTTATAGGGGAAGTGCTGCCGAAATTTCGGTAGCCAAATATAGCCCAAAGACTAGAATGTTAATTCTCATGAATAGTAACTGGTAAAAGTGACCATTTGCAGTTTCTGGGCGAAACGGGAATTTCGATTTGAGGAGCGTAAGGCGCCAACCAGGTATGTAAAGCCTACCTATCATTCTTTTGGCATGTCCTAGATATACTAGATTAAGATCGGCCCCTCGGGAATAATCCTACTCTTGGAAATCGAGGTTCAAGTTCGAGCACTATTCACTCAGCGCGATTGAACCCTCTTTGTCACATTTGGTTAAAAGAATGTTCGTACCTCCATAACTTGTGCTGTTGTGTCCGAAACTCTTCGAAACTTTTGTAGATGGCTCTATGGAGCCGAAAGTCTGTGATTTGTGTCCGCCACCTCAATTTGACTCGAGGTGGGCCCGCGAGCCCCGAGGCTCCCCTTATTCGGTTTGTTTGATTCATTTGTGTCCGTTATGATCCGCAACCGTCTGTTTAGGACCCAAGGATGTGTTTGAAACTTTCTATGCCATTAATGTACGTTCTGTACTTTGAATGATGTGAGATTTTCGGAAAATGACTTATGAACAGTTTTCTTGCGAATTTGGCAGTCTGGAACTTCGTAACTTTTATACGCATACTTTGATCAGTCTGATTCCTACTCCGATCCTTCGGGCGTCAGTATATACCTCTACGTAAACTATATGTTAAGTCCGACAAATTATTTTTGATATGCATATGATTTCTGCGCTACTCTGTTCGTGCTGTCTGCTATGATTTCGTTCGTCGGTACCCGGGCCGACTTTGTGATCGTGCGCACTATAATATATTCGGGAGTTATGATGTGTTACGGTTTCCGAGGCCTAGCCATAGGGCCGGTTACCGTTTATGGAGTTATGATGTGATATGGCATTTGATACGTTCTGATGATATGATGTGTGTGTGATATGATGTGTCTGGAGATTGTACGGAGATTTGAAACCTTCTGGAGTTATGATGTGTTGTGGCACCAGCGTCGGGGGGTGACCACGTTCCTAAACCCTATACATGATTTGATTTGCATTTGTACATTCGCCTCCCGCACAGGTTTGCTTTGTTTGCGATGTTGGTGTGTTGGTTCTTTCTGACTCCAGCTGTGTTTGTGATTTCTGTACCTTCTGCTTTACATACTCAGTACTTCTCCCGTACTGACCCCCGTTTCTTCGGGGGCTGTGTTTCATGCCCGCAGGTACAGAAGCTCGTTTGGGTGGTCCTCCAGTTTAGGCTACTCATTCTGCTGTGTTGGAGAGCTCCCCTTTGATCCGGAGCCTACTTTGGTACATATCTTTGTTTGTGTCTGTATTCTGTATATTTGGATGAGTGGGTACGGCGGGGCCCTGTCCCGTCCTATGTTCTTATGTTCTGTTTTGTCTAGAGGCCTGTAGTCAGATTTGTGGGTCGTGGGTCCGGTGTGTTTGCATGTGAGTCTGTTTTGCATTCTTAAGCGGCCCGTACGCTGCTATGGCCAAGTCAGCCTCTGAGTTTGTATGTATGTGTATGTACTTGGGGGCGATGTGCATTCCGCCACCCTTCTGATGTGTGTGTGTGAAATTTGGCGATGTATATTCCGCCTCCTTTCTGATTTGTGATTTGTCTGATCTGTACGGGCGACTGCTTAGGATAAGTGTTCGGTAGAGATCTGATTACGATGTTGAGTTCGAATAACGTACGTTGAGTTTGGTCGAGTCTGATTACGATGATCTGGGTGTGAGTTCGTTTGGGGTGTCCCGGAAGGGCACCAGTCGCGGCCCACGGGGCTGGGGCGTGACACATGGTGTCAAACCGTGGGATCGAAATCAACCCGGACAAGATCAAGGTCGTCGAGGATATTGAGGTGGTGAATAGCGTCAAAGGAGTACAGAGGCTCATCGGAAGGATAGCGGCGTTGAGTCGTTTCATATCGAGGTCCTCGGACAAGAGTCATCGTTTCTTCTCCTTGCTAAGGAAGAAGAACGACTTCGTTTGGACATCGGAGTGCCAAAGAGCTTTACAATAATTGAAGAGATACTTGTATAGCCCCCCGTTGTTGCACACACCAAAGGCGGACGAGCCGCTTTTTCTCTACCTTACTGTCTCCGAGGTGGCGGTAAGTGGCGTTCTGGTCCGAGAAGAATCAGGTACGCAATTCCCTATCTATTACGTAAGTAGAACTTTGGGGGATGCGGAGACTCGTTATCCCCACTTGGAAAAATTGGCATTAGCACTGGTAAGTGCTTCTAGAAAGCACAAGCCCTACTTTCAATGTTATCCAATATGTGGAATAACTACTTACCCCCTGAAAAACATCATGCATAAACCGGAATTATCGGGTAGACTAACTAAGTGGGCCGTCCAAATTAGCGGATATGATATCGAGTACAAACCTCGAACGGCCATCAAGTCCGAGATCTTGGCCGATTTTGTGACATATTTCACCCCGGTTATGGTCCCCGAGGTTGAGAAAGAGCTTCTGCTAACCTCGGGGAAAGCCTCGGGTATTTGGTCGCTACATACGGACGGAGCCTCGAACTTCAAAGGTTCCGGGCTAGGAATCGTCCTTAGAACCCCGGCCGGGGACGCCGTTCGACAGTCTATTAGAACTGCTAAATTGACTGACAATGAAGCTGAATATGAGGCTATGATTGCAGGTTTGGAATTGGCCCGAAGTATGGGGGCTGAAATAATCGAGGCAAAGTGCGATTCGCTCTTGGTCGTAAACCAGGTGAACGGCGTCTTCGAGGTCAAGGACGAACGGATGCAGAGGTATCTTGAAAAAATCCAAGTGATACTACATCGGTTTAAAGAATGGACCATGCAGCATATACCGAGGGAGCAGAACAGCGAAGCCGATGCATTGGCAAATTTGGGATCCTCGGTCGAATGGGAAGAAATCAACCCCGAGACTACGGTGCACTTGTTGAACACGGCGATAGAAAACGGACATGCCGAAATAAACACAATGGGTTTAACTTGGGATTGGCGCAACAAGTACATCGACTACTTGCGTGATGGAAAGCTCCCGAATGACCCAAAAGAATCACGGTCATTAAGGACCAAAGCTGCGCGTTTCTGCTTGGTAGACGGTCAATTGTATCGACGATCTTTCTTCGGCCCCTTGGCTAAGTGTTTTGGTCCCGAAGAGACGGAGTATGTGTTGAGAGAGGTGCACGAAGGAACCTGTGGCAACCACTCCGGTGCTGAAGCTCTGGTTCGAAAGATCATCAGGGCCGGTTATTACTGGAACCGGATGGACGAAGACTCGAAAAATTTCGTCCGGAAATGTGACGGGTGTCAGAGACATGCTCTGATGATTCACCAGCCCGAGAATTTGCTGCATTCGGTGGTTTCACCTTGGCCTTTCATGAAGTGGGGAATGGACATTGTCGGTCTGTTACCATGGGCACCAGGTAAAGCCCGTTTCATTCTGTTTATGACTGATTATTTCTCTAAGTGGGTTAAAGTGCAAGCCTTTGAAAAAATCAGAGAGAAGGATGTCATTGACTTCATATGGGACCACATCATTTGTCGCTTCAGCGTCCCTGCTGAGATAACCTGTGATATCGGACCCCAGTTCGTGGGTGGCAAAGTCAATGATTTTCTTGAGGGATTGAAGATTAAGAAAATTGTATCAACCCCGTATCACCCGTGTGCAAACGGATAGGCGGAATCCACGAACAAGACAATAATCCAAAATCTGAGGAAAAAACTTGAAGCGTCAAAGTATCACTGGAGGGAAATATTACCGGAGGTGTTGTGGCCATACAGAACCACATCAAAATCAAGTACGGGAGAAACTCCTTTCTCGTTGGTCTACGGGGCTGAAGCCCTTATTCCCGTAGAAGTTGGTGAACCCACTCTCCGGTTCAGCTATACTACCGGGGAGTCAAACGAGGAGGCCATGGCCGTAAAACTCGACCTCACGGATGAAGTTCGCGAAAACGCGTTAGTCCGTATTGCAGCCCAGAAGCAGAGAATGGAAAGGTACTACAACCGAAGAGCCAGTTTTCAGCATTTCCAAGTTGGGGACTTGGTGCTTCTAAAAGTTACCTTGAACACCAAGAATCCCAACGAAGGAAAACTGGGTCCAAACTGGGAAGGTCCGTATAAGATAACCGGGATAACGGGCAAAGGATCGTATCAGTTGGAGTCCATGGATGGGCAACGGTTGCGCAATAATTGGAACGTGGCTCATCTGAAAAGATACTACTGTTAAGGTATGGACTCCCCATGTTTTCTATTTAACCTGGACTCCCCGTGTTTTCTATTTAACCTTTCTCTTTTGCAGAAAAATCGAGAGCCGGATAGAGTTAGAATTTAGGCTTGAAAACACGTGTTGCACTCTTTTCCTTAGTGCGATTTTGTCCCAAAAAGGGTTTTCCGACAAGGTTTTTAATGAAGCAAAAAAGTACAACGTGTTACTCAACGAAGACGAAGACAGACGCCCGGAAACTCGGGGTCACACCCAACGAGTGGGGACTTAATAGCACTCACCCGATCTTGCAGCTCGGATAAGAGCTAGGGGACTATCACACCCACTCCGAAGTTTACCCTGGTTAGGTGAAACCGGAGGCCGCCCTCAACAAAACAAAATCGGACCTTCAATATTAGGTTCCGATGTAAGGACCAAACGATCAGAACGAATTGTGTCCACATAATATTTGCTATGGCAAAACCAAGAACCGGATCTTCTACATTAGGTTCCGATGTAAGGACCAAACGATCAAAATGAATCGTGTCCATTTAGTATTTGCTACGGCAAAAGCGGAAGGGAAAAATTCATTCTCATGTACACAAACACTTGCAATGCAAAAATTATCGAAAGTTTAGATAAACGATATCTCGGATGTCTTCCTGTTAAAACAGTTCACCCCGGTGATAACCGCCGTATTTCGGAACTATTTCATTCACACGCCCTATACCGGGCACTACGATCGAAATTCAACAAAGGCAACAAGGTCATAGCGAACCGAGCCAAAATCGTTAACTCCACAAACGGGGACTTTTACATCAAAATCCGGCTAAGGCTGAGACTCAGGTGTCCGAAATATACCGGCCCTAAAAATAGCCGAAAATACCGGCCCTAACAACGCCCGTCGTGATTCGGAGACGTCCAAATTCACAAAAGCGTAAGATAAGTCCCATGGGCAAACACTCCATAAAATTCCCGGACGACATATACCGGAGGAGGAGAAAAGCCGATAAATAGGCACAGTCAGAAATAATGACTCCTTAAAAACGAACCGACAATTCGGGCGGAAATCATAACAAACATTCATTCGAAGAAAAGAATCAAGGAAAATACATGTTCTATTTATACAAAGGATTTTACATCGGAGTCCACTGCGAAGGCAAAAAATAAAAAGGCTAAGTACAGGCCCTAGCCTATCCGGAATGGCTGGAGCCGGAGTGTTCAGACACTGTCCGCTCAGAGTCGTCGGAGTCATCCCCGAGGGCACCCTTAGCCTCTTCCTCTACTTTTTTAGCCTCGAGAATAAGGGTAGGAAATCCGTAAAGCCATGCTCGGCTTGCTCAAGAGTGATCCTTCGAGACTTTCATTTTTCGTACTCGGCAGCGATAGTGGCATGAGCCTCGGCGGCCTCCACGCTCTTCAGAGCTTCCTCCAAATCAGCCTCGGCCTGGGCTAACTTTGCCGCCAAAACATCCCGAGCCTCTCTGAGGACATCTTGCATGTGGATGGTCGACTCGAGCTCGGCCTTGAGGACGTCATTAGCATCGGCCGTCTCCTTAAGCTCGGTTTTCAAATCATCGCATATCTGGGCCCTCTTCTCCGCCTTCTCCTTGAACACCCTCGTGCGCTCTTTGTACCGGGCACTCTCAGATTCGAGCTGCCGGTTCCTCTCGGCCAAGCTCGCAACATCAGACTTCACCGAATCCAGCTCCCCCCGGAGTTGAGAAAGGGTGGTTTCGAGCTCATCAAGCCTCGAGGAAAATTGAGCGTTATCTCGGCTAAGGCCGATCTTGTCCGCTTCGAGACTCCAATTGTATTCAACCATCTCGGCCAGCTCACCCTTCAATCGACGGTTTTCAGCCTTTGTTGCATCGAGCTCGGGTCGGAGGTTGGAAAGAGCAACTGCTCGGTTCAGCTCCTCCTCCTTCTCCCGAAGAAGGTGCAGATATTTCTCCATTTCCCGGCCTTGGGCATCCAGTTGGCCCTTGAGATCGTCCACCTCTTGCTGGGCACGGACGAAGGCTTCGTTAACAAGCACCACACTCTGCATAAAGAAGCAAGTCAAACACTTTTCATAAAACGAGACAAAAATTCTCAAGAAAAGCATGCAGGGACAGTTGACAAAACTTACCCGATTTCCCGCGTGCATACCCTCATTGATGAGGCACTGCCAAGAGACCCCGTTTATCTTTCATTTATCCGAGTCCGAGATAAGGGGCCTCAGGTAGTTCGCCACGCCCACCGGGCGAGAGAGAAAGCTGCAATCCTCGGGAACGGTGATCATAGCCGACCTCGTCCTCCTCGGCTCCACACTTGGGGACGGAAAGGTTCGGACCAAGCTATCCCTAGCACCGGACTCGGTGACCCGACCAACCGCCCTCGTGGCTCGAGGGATCTGGAGATGTCCGAAACCCGCGGCTTCCCCGGTTGCATGAGGAGTGATCGAGAACATGTCCTCAAACTCATCCGGCCTCGAAGCCGGAGTTGGAGAACCTGGAGCGGCCTCAACAGCTTCAGCAAAGACATGGGGCTCTATAGTTGCAGTTGTCTCATAGTCGGGCAACGGGCCAGTGACCGTTGGAGCTTCGCTCTCGGGGGCAGGCTCGGTTCTTTGATCAGCTTCGGCAGCAACCGCCCCCCCAGATCTACTTGCCCTTTGCATGGGGGTTTCTTCGGAAGAAGTTTCACCTGAAATGTCGACGAAATCAATCGACCTTAGAGAAGTCGGGTAAAGAATTTCTTCCGCACGTGTGGGTAACGCCGGAACCAAAGGTCCTTCTACGGCTGAAGGAAGGGGTGAAGCGGTGATACCCTCTTCCGGAACAGGAGCCACGGAAGGGGCCGTACTGATACTCCGAACGAGGAGCTCGGGCTCTGCTTCATCCCGTAAAGTCCTAACGACGCTCCTCGCCCTTTTCTTTGTTTTTTGCCCTTTGTACGAGGGCTTTTTTCTCTTGGCGGCGGCAGCAAGGATGCGAGATGCACCCGCCAAATCAAACTCGGGTGCCGACGTTGCGGGTTCGGCTGAAGACTCCGACCTTGGATCCACCGAGCCCTTAGGTAAACCTGAAAAGCGAATGTGTTACAGAAGGATAGAAGATGCGACAAATACGGATGGAAGCGAAGTATTACTGTGGTTCTGGGCGACCCACCGGCCGCGTGACAGGTGACCCCATGACCGGTCATCGTGGGCATGTTGGCTGAGGAGAGCAGTAACCCAGTCGTGGAGATTCCGGATGACCATAGGAATCTAACCCACGACTAATATAGATAAAAAGACAAGTAGTGAGAAAGTGGAACTGAAGTTTGACAAAACATACAAAGGCAATTATTAGAAGGGTTCAAACTTACGCTTATTGTTCCACCTTTCCGGAAAAGGCATGTAATTGTCCGGAATGACGTTCGAGGTCCGCACCCGGACATATCGCTCCAACCAACCCCTGTCTCTGTCTTCGTCCATTTTTGAGAAAAATGAATTCCGGCTACGCTTGGCAAGTTTTATTACGCTACCCCGGAACAACCTCGGGGAACATAAACGCATCAAGTGGGCCAGCGTGAGCTCCTTTTCGGCATTATTGGCCAGCAGCCGGAGGCAAGCCACGACCCTCCAAACGATCGGACCAATCTGTGCCAAGGTTACGTTACAGGTCCGGCACATGTCTAAGATGACCGAATCGACCGGGGGATCGAGCTTGAGAGTGAATGGGTAAGTGTAAACATACAAGAAACCTTCCCGGTGATCAGTGACTGATTCTCTTGGCCCGGGGGCAAAAACATGGACTGAACGGGTGTCCCACCCGCAATCAGCCCGAACCAAGTCGAGTTTTTCCTCGGTAATAGACGAGGGATACCGTCTCACATCAAATCCTCTATCGGATACCGGGGAAGGTTTCTCGACCTCAAAATCTTTGTTGAAATTGGGTTTGGCCGGTATAATGTCCGAGGCGGTGGGCTCAAAGGTGTTCTTTGCCTTAGGTGGAGAAGTAGGCTCGGTTCCTTAAGACGAAACCGAGGGAATATGTGGTCTCAGACATTTGGAGATTACGAAGGAATACTTGGCAAAATTCGAAAGAAAAGTTAAAAGGTGGAGTAAGGAAGCAGACAGGGAATTAAAAAATGGCAGAAAATGTGAGGAAGAAGCAACAACGTAGAAGAGCAACTATTGAAGAAGTTGGTAAAATCATTTCCTTTTTTGCGTAGTACAAACAACTAATCAACAAATAATGAGAGTTGAAAGATGAGAAGTAGAGAAGTGAAGAACTTCAAAAGAGAGAAAGTGAATGGAAGAGTCGAAAATGTTTGAATGGAGAGGTGAAGAGCCTTATATAGGCATGGGAATGGAACGGTTACCGATGCCATCCAACCAGGGGGAGCCACGTGTCCCATAATTAATGAGGAATGACCTGAAGCGACGTGCGTTACGGCGGTTGTCAGAGTTAACCATCCGGAATAAGACACGTGGCCGAAGAAAAGGGGACGTGACGCAACTGTTCCCGCCAAAATGAAGAGTTAACAACGGACAAACGGAGTCGCCGATTTCTTGATGCATCCACTTCCCGTTACTCCGATAAATCTACGATCTGGGAAGTGTGGGGACTAGCTGTATACGGTAAAAATCGGATACACGTTAAACCGGTGAGACCAGGAACCGAAGGAAGAAGGGGACAAGAACATGCACGAGGACTTTCATTCTGAACCGGAGGAACGCTTGGACCGGAGCCAAGGAAGGGCATCATTTGATCCGGTTTCTTCATGGCCGAGTTGGTCGTTGCCGTTGGTCCGTTTGGTCGTAGCCGTTAGTCCGTTTATTCGTGGTCGTTGGTCCGGGAGATCCGTTGCGATTGCCACGCGTCGATAACGTCCTGCCATGCTCAACTGTCAATCGTACGGGTGTCAGACCGTACGGCCAACCTAACTCAACCTAATCCAAGTCAGAGTTTTTCTTTATTTTTAGTTTTCTCTTATTGTATGGAGCCCATGAGGCAACACTATAAATAAGGGTCATTGCTCACTTTTAAGGGGTTGGCTCCCTCATATCAAGAACTCTTGTAATAGCAAAAATTATATAAACTCTCTCTCAAATATCTGATTTCGGTCCACTCCTGTGTTCATCTCTTAAATTTATTCAATCAAGCAACACTCACATATTAGCAAATACACAAATCAATAGCAAACCACCGATTATCAATTGCTTCTTCATAGTATACTCATATATTTTCCTTCTTTATCAACTAGATTCAAGGCATAACCACATATTTTATACCCCATTCACAAATTTAATTAATTATTCAAATTTGGATAAACACATGGAACAATTGAAATGTAAGTGACCAGAAGAAGGCGAGCCTCAAGTTGAAGAGAATGGAAAAGAAATAAAGACTGATGAAGAAGAAGAAATGGTAAAATTGGGTGAGGCCCTTGAAAATCAATAGGCTGCAACGTGCTACAGCACGTGACCTTGAAAAAGAAATAAGGGGGTTGAACTGAAAATACCAAAATGCCCCTAAGAGATGATATTATTTCGGAAGTACCCTTCGTCGTACAAGGGAACTTCCACTTATTAACCGTTTAAATAAACAAATTAAATTTAAATATTATAGAAAAACCTTGTTTCGACATGGCTGTTTTCCGTCTTTAAATTTTGTTTTAAGGGCATTATAGTAATTTTAGTTCTTATGCTATGCATAGCTGTACCAACGGGTCAAACATCTGCCGGCATCTGGTAGTCACCGCTATTTACGTGTCCATAGAATAACTACCGACTGCATCACATATGTGAGCTTTTCATCTTTGTCCAAAATTTTCTTCAGCTTTATACCCTCTTCCAGATTTTTCGTTTCAATCATCTTCTGCGCTGGGTCTGGCATTATTCAGGTTAATTACTCTTTCCGCTTACTTTTACTTATCATGTTTTGATTTTTCACGCTATTTCAGAAACAATGATTAAAATAGATATTTTACTAAAATACCCCTATTAAATGGTGTATAATTATATGGGAATTGAAAAAATGATTTGAAATGAATAATAAATGCTAAGGGTAAAACAGATTTTTTTTTGTCTTACCTTGAAAATTGACAAGTAAAAAAAAATTTATAAAAAAAATAGTGGACAAGTAAAAATGAAAACAAGTGCGTAATCAGTGAATAAACCGAAAGGAAAGAAGAGACCTTTCTCGCTCAGCGCCTAAAGCGCACGCGAGCTGGTTAGATGCGTGGGACAGAGGGCTCGTAATACCTGCTAGCGCGGCTACGTAGTGGAAGGGAAGGAGCCTAAATCGAGCCTAAATCGACCCGAGTAGTATTTTCTTTCCCGCTCTTGTCTGTTAGATCTTCCTACACCTTCCTGTCTTTCATACTTCTATGGTGGGAATCATCTAGATCAATTTTGTTCCCTCTTTTCTCACGTACCATTGTAGCCCAAATCTTCCAGCGACCTCCTTTTCAATGATGTGAATATGTGGTGAACTACATGTGTCAAAATTTGCTTTGCTTTTGGAACTTGTGAGCTGTTCTGTTTTAGTAGCCGGTTTTTTCGCCTCTAAAAATTAGGAGAGCTAAAAGAGAAGTTTCTTATTTAGCATTTTGAAATAGTGGAAGAATCTGAGTGTTATGATGTTTCTTCTTCAGCATCTGTAGAATAGATATGTGGAGCCTATTATCTCGGGGCTTTCGAATTTCCTTCTCAATGTTTTACTTTCTAAATTTGATTTTTTACCTTTGCTTACTGATTGCTTTTATTTTAGTTCGTTATACTTCAAGTTTCATCTGTTTTTCTTTTAAAATCTGCTATATGGATCCAATTAAATAATTATTGGGATGTTGTGTTAGAGATTAAGGTGTATTCTTTTTTTCATTTGGTAATTTGTTACACTAACATTCATTCAAGATAGTTTTTTCAGTTTCTATGGAACCAAAGAAGCAGCAGAAGAAAAATTCAGCAGAAACAGCTAATAAAGTTTCATCTAATCGTTGGTCTACCTTTCAACTTTTGCTGCTTGAAGTTCTCTCTCTTTTTTTTTTTTTTTTTTTCATTTGGTAATTTGTTACACTAACATTCATTCAAGATAGTTTTTTCAGTTTCTATGGAACCAAAGAAGCAGCAGAAGAAACTTTCAGCAGAAACAACTAATAAAGTTTCATCTAATCGTTGGTCTACCTTTCAACTCTTGCTGCTTGAAGTTCTCTCTCTTCTTTTTTTTTTTTTTCAGCAGTACTTCATTAAAGTAGAGAGAATTGAAGAAGTCTAAACAAATGGCGAGTTTTGGGGTCCATGCTACCATAGGATATTCTTCTTTAAGGCAGAAAACTATGTTCTGTGTTAATGAAGAAAACTAAAGGGTATCTTTTGGATCTCTGAAGAGAGAGATGAAAGAATGAATGTTTCTGAACTAATGTTATGTCTATTGGAAATAAAGTCCACTTGTTTTTTAATGTCCTGAAAATAATTTTGTTCATGTCTGGAATTACTCTTGAATTCCTTCATGGCTGATACCATTATGGAGATTTGTTTCCACCTATCTATTTTTCTTTGTCCGACATCAATTTGTTGTATGGGTGAACTAAATCTCATTAGAGCGGAATGAGTTTTCTGATTCTGAGATATTTATTGCATATTGCTTATCATTGTGGTGGCACGATATAATCTCTATGAGAAGGGTACTCATAGATAGGTATCTGATTATAAACCCGTCAACCGGTTCGGGTTAACCGGTTCAAACCGGTAACCGGACTGGTAAAACCGAAACCGGTTAACCGGTTGCGGTTAACCGTATATTAACTACCGGTTCCAGTTTCTATTTTTTTGGAACCGGAACCAGTTAAACCGGTCGAATTAATTTTATTTTTTTTAATTGTAGCCATTGGGCTGCTATATATAGTTTACTTAAACATATATATATATATAATATATATATATATATATATATATATATATATATAAAAGTTATAAGTATATATAGTATACATATAACTTAAACATATATATATATATAAAAGTTATATAACCTAAGTATATTGATATATATAAGTATATTTTTACTATATTTTAGGTGTATGTAGTATAACTTAAGCATATAACTTAATATATATATATATACACGTATATGTTGTATTGCTGTTAGCCTGTTAGTCAGTAAATATATAAATTTTACTTATAAACTTATATAACATATGTAAATATATCTACAATATACTAATAAATACTATAATATATATATATATATACTATACAAAAAACAAAAACAAAAAAGGTTTTGGACGTGTTTGAACTGGACTGGTTCCGGTTTCGGATTTTTAACCGGTAAACACTCAGAAATTTTAATTCTAAACATTCTATGATTTACTCCCGAAGTAGCAAACACTCAGAAATTTGTTCCCGAGGTAGCAAATTTTGAGCTCTACTATTGTCTTTACATGTCCATTTAATTATTGTTTATCTCTGACACCAACAGTGTTTAACTAAAATTTCATTTATGATACCAGCAGTATCTAAGTAATATTTGATAGTACAAAATTAATGATTAAGTGCTCCAGAAAAGCTAACTATTTATCTAGAAGATCATGGCACTAGTAGTGTCCAAACAATATGTGATTATAGAGAATAAATTAAAGGCTCCTGAATAGCTTATATAGTATTATGTCATTTGTTCTAGAGTGTAATATACAAAGGTGTTTTGATCGAAACACAAGTTGTAGTAAACCCGAAGTTTACTAAAGTAAATGACTATCATATTGAAACTATAAATGATGGAGGATTAAATATCTTCAAAACCAAATTGGGTAAGAAATATGTATGTGAATGGTTATCCTCTTTATTATCCAAATTGTACTACACAAATATAAGCATAATGAAATCACATGTCATGGTAAACCAGAAGTTTATTGGTACGAAAAAATAATAATTCATGTCATAGTAAACCAGAAGTTTACTAAAACAAATAACACATGGCATGGAAAACTTGAAGTTTACTGGTATAAATATTTTTATTAGTCGACATGAGCGATTTGGCCATCCCGATTCAAATATGATGTGCAGATTTAGTATTTGACATGTATTTGAAGAACTAGAAGATTCTTCAAGAATTTATTTGTGTTGCTTGTTCTCGTGATGAGTTGATTATAATAACTAATGTGGGATTGAATTCCCTAAATTCTGAAAATATACAAAGGTGAATATGAGCCCGTTCACTTGTTATGTGATATCTTAAATAGATGCATCGATAAGACAGTCACATGTGCGTTTATTGTCAGCCCACAGTTTGACATATGCAAAGTTACTTGCTCAAAATGATTGAGTAGAGAGCACAATTTTCAGATTATGTAATCAAGACAATCCATCTTGATAATGCTAGTTTCTATCCAAGCTGGTTTAAATGCCTCCACTAAATAGCTAAAATATTGCTTATGAGAACAAAGCCTCATGTGTTGGTCTGAGATATTATATATACAACATCACTTGTATGTTTCAGACCAATAAATTATGAGAAATTCTCCCCTCACAATTGGTTCAGGGATAGGAATCAGATATTTCCATCTAACAATTTTTTTTATGTGTGGTATATGATTAATTAATCTACCATGATGCACAAAGATGGATTCCACCAAAGAAGATGTGATATATTTTAGTTTTCTAACATAAGGGGTAGCAAATAAGTAGCAAGGAAATATGTTGAAAATTATCATTAGTATGATCCTCATTCAAAAAGTAACTCAAGTTAAATGCTATAAGCATTTGCTGACCCAAAATTAGTTTCATAATTTAGCTGCAAAATGCTCCTATTAATATCAATGTCCCTGAAGGACAAAGTATACAACATGCATAAAGCATGGTAGATCAATCAGTTCCAAATGAAATAATCCTTGAAAGGGAAGAGGAGCAAATGATCAAAATGGTCATAATAAGGAAGGCAATATGCTTTGGAAGAGCATACAACATAACACTTCATGAAACCTCATGAGAGGTTTAGGAACATAAAATAATGGAAGTAATGAGATCTCAATAAGTATGTCACATTGTGAATCGATGCAAATGATATATCATCGACGATATCTTTAGTACAATATAGTGCAATATTGTAAAAGATAGTGAGGATCTAAATTCTACGTCTATTAAAGCATGCTAATGTAGAAATTATTATCAAGTGAAATGAGGCATCTTGGTAAGCGCAGGGGCCGATCTACAGTAGCGGGTGTGGGTTCTCGGGAATTCACATCCGCTAACGTAGGTCCAATTATTATATTGAAAATTATAGTCAAGTATAAGTATTTTTAGTTTGGAACCCCTAACTAAATGACTGATGGTTCAATGGCAAAGAAGGGGACACTTGAAGGGGATTTTGTCCAGATGTATGGGGGATCGATTCCCGTTGGAATCATTTTTTTAATTCAAATTTGCTTCTTCTTTTTTTTTTTTCCAGCAAAAGAGTAACCCACGTTTTTTTTTTCCAGATTGCTGTGATTTACTTGTGGGACTACACTAGGTATGTTGTTGTTATAATTATTTTTTTTGGGAACCCACAACCTTAAAATCCTGGATCCGCCTCTGGGTAAGCGTAAAACTTATTAGACCTGCTATCCAGATACTATAAGATGTCACATCATTTAAATAGAAATAGATGTTGTCACAACCTATATGAATTACTTGACAAAATTTATTTGAAAATTCTTTAAGAATTTTAAATGTCTGAAGCCTATATAGGTTCTACAAATCTGTTCATAATTCTTATATGGATTAAATCAACCAAGGGGAATGCGATTTTATCATAATGAGTATTCACTGACTAAGGGTACACATGACTCTACTATCCTTATATCTTTATGAGTGTAAATTGATTACTTGAATATTATTCGAACTCTTGAAGAGTTCCCAGAAGCAATATATTATTTGCTGAAAGAAGTTGAAATGAGAAACTTGCAGAATTCTTTGGTCCTGAAGTGTCATATCTTTATGCAATTGATGCATTTATCTATTTTGCTATGACTATGAGGGATTATAGTCATACGATATTATTCTACATGACAATCAAATCATATAAAGATAACATTTGTCCATAAAGAAAGTCAGGAATGCACTTGGAGTGATTTCAACAATATTATATGCCGATGCAACTCTATTCAAAGATTGAAGATGTAGCAACATACATAACGCAACTAAAGAGTGGATTCATAAAAGGACAAAACATACTTCACCAAAGTTGTTCTTCACGCCGATCTTCAAAAGAATAGTAATATCAACGTGCAACAGATTCCAAGTGATAATATGATTGATTTGTTCAGCAAATCTCTGATAACTGCAACTTTCAAGAATATGGTGCATAAAATTGGAACGGGAATATTCAAGTTTTTGATTGATGTTCTCATCAGGGGGAGTTAATATGCGCAATACCCTTTTTCCCCTAGCCAAGGTTTTGTCCCATTTGAGGTTTCCTGGTAAGATTTTTAATGAGGCCACCAAAATGCGTATTATTAGAAATGTGTACTCTTTTTCCTTCGCTAGAATTCTTCCCACTGAGTTTTTTCTAGTAAGGTTTTAATGAGGCACATTCTCTATCAAATAGTCATCCAAGGGGGAGTGTTATAAATATTATTTATTATTGTGGATGTCTATCTTTAGGAGAAAATTTAGGGTTTGTGACTTTGGAATCAAGCTACTTTCTCCTAATAAATAGAGAGGTTCTATTCATTGTATCGAAATCCCTAACAAGAGAAATAAAAAGAATTCTCCTCAATATTCTTCTTGTCACTTAAATAGCACTAACAACGAATAAAAGATAGAAACATTAATAACAAGAAGACAAATTATCAGACATTGCTTGTTGAATGTCTTAAAAAATCTCTTCCGCAAGAGTTTTTGAACTTTTCAAAGCATCGATTTTCTGTTTAATCTATGAATTTCTCTATAGCAATGATGTCTCTAGAAGAAAATTACATACTTTATCATTATATTGTTATAAAATCTCCTTTTTAAAAGGCTGTGCAATGTCGTCCCTGCAAGTGTTAACACTAAATATTTACAAATGGCTATCTTGAGATAGATATAGAATATGCCAACAAAAGGAGCTTAGCCCGCATTAGAGATATAAGAAACAATCATACGAAATTAATTAGAAAAATAATGAAAATAACTCTAATACAGACACGGCATGGAAATAACTTAGTGACGTTTGTGAATATACTCTTTTTCCTAATCTTCGTAGACACAAAACTAAATTCAAATATCTTAGATTACAATTTAAGGATTGTTGGTCCGGCTTTTGAAGTTTTAGAAATTAGCTAGTATTCATAAAATAAATAGTACACCAATAACATGACTGTAATGACTTCACAAAAGGAATAAATTACCTTTCTTTAAAGCCCCTACTGCCCCTGCACTGAAGTTAGCAACTTACCAACTTGTGTTTACCCAAAAAAGAAACAAACAAACAGTGTAGATAGTTCAAACCATTATAAGCAAATTATTTTGTTAAACCTCGTCATACACTTCCTCTCTGAATTGGTGATGTCTTGAGCAAACGTCACATCGACATGCTTGGTCTACTACTCTCCAAGACCTGATGTTGAGAGCGAATAAAAAGAAGGAGAAAAAAAAAAAAGAATAGACCAAGAAAGTCAATGAGTAATAATTAACATGAAAAAAAAAATGGAGGAGCACGCTCCAGCAAAATCCACTCATTTTGGAAACTTAAATGTTCAATATATTAATACCTTAGAAATTAGCACACCGTTTTGTTAAAAAAAAAAAATCAGGGGAAGAAAAAATATCAAATATGGTTGGTTGTTAACACTTGAGCAAGAATTCCAATATCAGCTATGAAGATTTTGAATGATTTACACATCACACATCACACAACATTGACCAGCACCCTTAACCTCAGGCATGGAAGAAAAATGTAATTTCGGATCTCCTCCAGAAGTCAGTAGAAGGCGCACTAAAACCTTTGTTAAGAAAATTGTTGATGAGTTTATGTTTTGACTCATAAATCTACACACTTTTGTAGCCGACAGTAAATTAAACCACTCATTTAATACTTTCTATATTTAAAGAGTTCAACCTGAAACATTTTCCTTTTAGTTATCTGCTACGTGGTGCGCATCAAATAAAGATAGTAGAAATAAGGTTAGTATTTGGTTAAAGAAGTTGAATGTTTTAAAAGATGTTTAAAGTGTAAACAATGCGTGAATAAAAAATTGTGGAAGTAGGAGTCTGTTATTGGTAAAAGCAAACATCTTGATATGCCAATCACGAAGTAAAAGACAAGTGGCCCAATTCCATCCAGAACTCCAAAACGATGTACTCCTTCTCACACTACTCTAGATCGATAAACGCAGCCAAAGACGCTAACTTTCTTCCAAATTTCAGCCGAGGCAACATAACAAATTAAGGGGAAAAAAGGGAGTTAAGTAAAAGAGAAAAGAAGATGCCAATACGGAGAAGAGGAACAGTGGCCACCACCAGTAATGTAGTATATCATCGAAGCGTTAAGGTTCTTGAAAATTCAAAAATTGAAAAAGCGAAAGCAAATAGGATGGTTGGAGAAGAAGAACAAACTATTGGTTGTGATGGCAGAAAGATAGCGGGCATTTAAAAATTTGCAGAAAAATATATATACCAAAAGTATGGTATATCCTATTATTTCAAACCTTATTTGTGTGCCGCTTCATCTTCTTCGTAAATCGCCTCAAATTTCTCTTAATTAACTTCCCATCAAATCTCTCTTAACCTTAAGGTTTGGTTATATTTAACTGATCACTTAATTACCGACATAAATATCCAAAAAGTTTTCTGGAGTCGAAGGTAGCCGATGGTTATTTTCTAATACTGACTGTTCAGATTGTATTTTAATATGGTAATAAATCAAATAAATCGGAGAAAATTCCAAAAAAGGGAGGAAATAGATAAATAGGATTCCTGGTTTTCTAGAGCGTATCTATGTCCTGCAATTATATATATACTAGTGATATTGACTGCGCTTCGCGCGGTAGGTATAAAAATTAGTGAAATTTTTAATTACTCTTTCTATAAACTTAGTCAATATAGAAATAAACTTTGGGATAAAATATTTTTGGGATTAACTTCGAGCTCGTCAGTTTCGCATAAACAATATATAACTACAACAAATATCATTAACCATAGATCAAGAGCAAATTAAGAATGTGAGAAAATAAATAGGGTGGTAACCACTAAAGCAATGTCTGAGCTCACATTTCAGATACGGGAAAGGGTCAAAAATACTCTTAACGTATGATACTAGCTCACAAGTATCCCTCATCCGCATTTTGATCTAAAAATGCCCTTCATTCTTATTTATGTTACTAGTTTCTACGAATGTGTATTGCACGTTAATAATAGCACATAGATGTTCAGACGATCAACATTTTGTGTTGAACAATCGTGCTTTTATAAGTCTAACTCGTCCTAAGTGAATAATAATCATTACTACAAAACATGAATTAGTGACGAATAAAGTTAAATATGGAAGCTGCTATTTTGAAAGTCTGATGTACATATGTAAACCGTGTTGAATATGGTGCAGTGAGTCAAATTCTTTGTGCTTGAAATATGTCATCTTGCTTCTGTGTTTGCATATGTCCACTCACTGATGTAGAGTCTTTCCTCGAGGAGTTTGCTTTATATTAAGTTTAAAAGGAGCAGTTTTAAAACCTTAGTATGTTTGGTTGTCTGTTTCTTGGTTACATGAGGAGTATGTTTGTTCACCTTTACTTGTCTAAAGAAAGACTAATCTGAATTCTAAATTGTTTGTTGTTAAACACCATGCTTAGTTTGCAAGTCTGATCATTATAAATCTCTACATGTCCCCATTCAGTGTCCAAACTTGCCTTGTTTGATTTCATGAAGTGTTATTTGCACGAGGATCTTGAGACTTTATGTTTACTGGTTAATGTAAAAATGATCAATTGTATGCTTCTGTGATACCTCTATGAGAATGTGAACCCATTCAATGTTTTGTTTAACTGAATGTTTAAATGTTCATGTAAACAAATTTTTGAATAAGCTGGCACCTACATGTCCTCACACCTCATTATGTGTTGATCCGGAATATAGTGTATATCATTCTGCATCTTGTGTGTCTTCTTTTCCAAATTTGCCTTTGTGTCTTTTAAAAGTGTCATGAAGATTGATTAGGACTGAGTCCTTTCTGTGAAGGCTCAATGGTTATGTGTTTGAACATAGGTTGTGCATATGGAAAGTATACCAATGTATACCAAATATATACAAGCACTGTATACCTAAGGTATATATATGAACTTGTATATCTGGTATACATATGATATACCACTTAGAAGAAACTCCGAATTTTAGGCTTTGTATATTATGCTGGTATATCTTGGGCCTAGTTTTATTTGAATATCCATGTTGGGCTTATTTTGTGTCTTGATCGTGTATCTTGCTGTATCTGGGCCTCATTTAGCAATATTCTTCTTCGTTGCATTTGGGCTAGTTATACTTGTAATAAAGGATGGGTTTTAAATTGGGCTCTGCTTGTATTGTTTGGTTTAGTTTAAGGTTTGTACCTTGTATTTTATACCTTGTTTGTTTGTATTCATGAATTATATACACTTAATTAGTTTTGTACTATAGTCTGAACAGCCTCTAATCCTTATCCTTTTATATGTCTCATGTGAAAAAACACCGGACCACTCAGGCTATTTCCTTGCATTAAACCCGTTGGGCCAAAGGCCCAACACTATTCTCGATCGAGTCCGATAAAGAAAGAAAGGGAAGCTAATATTTGCATAAAAGCCCAACCATGAGTGAAAATAGCTAACTGGTGGGCTTAGGTAGGCCCACCAGCCTAACTTTCTCTTTATATTCATTTTTATGTATATACATGTAACCTGTGAAAAAAACACTTGAAAATGTTGGAATCCATATGGATGCTAGAATTTAGGAGACGCTTAGTATTTTAGGAAGTCGCCTAAATATTTCAAAACTCGGTAATATACATTTACATGAAAATTGACACTTAATTTCTTTTGATAAAATTCTAAAATTGGTTTGACATTTAGAATAGGCCGACTAGTTTTAAAGTGGTTAAGTAGTAATGGGTTTGGGCCTTATGCCTTTTGCAACTTAGAATAACTACCTTACACAAATAACTACCTTTTAACAGCTTCTAACAAGTTATAGCTATAAGTTGAAGATTTACAATTCGTAGCTGCTTTTGGTTGTATTTTAGTTGTATTTCGCGTTTTTGAAATACAGTGAAATATAGCGAAATACAGTGAAATACAACGTGGCTGTTGAATACAAAAAAGGCTATATTTATGGCAATAAAAATCTTTTTCAAATTATATGGTAATTTGTATTAATGGTTCCATGATTCACGCAAACCTCATGAGGTTCCATTACAGCTAACGTCTCTCTATCAAAATCAGTGTTTTAAAAGGCAGTTCTGGGACTCACCTCGGGGCTCGCCCCGGGGCGGGGCACTAGCAAAATGCCCCAGGGCTCACGTGCGGGGCTTAATTCCTGCGAGGCTTACGCATTAAGCACCCGATTATACGCCTTAAACACGTCTAACGCCCAACGCTCGGGGCTCGCCTAACAGTTCTTACACAATTATATGTTAAATTCCTTAATTAAAACCGTTGACCCTCATAATTCTTTAACAAATGATTGATACTTAATAATTTTTCATTTACCGAAATAAGAAGATTGGGTATAACTCAAATAACAAGTCGTAGTATTGCATATTTACTATATGAGAACATCGTGAGGGTGAATATCACTTAATATTTCTTTTAAGACTACATAACTGAATTGTGAATTTTCACTTGTCATTGGTCTTTTGTCCTATGTATCAAATTATCATATTTTATTATTTCTCTATTTGAAAGTAATTTTATTTTTATTCATGAAGGAGTTACGTTTCAATTATAGTACTGATAAAGTTGTTTATAGGGAGATACAATGAATAGAATGATAGTAATATTGTTTAACAAATTGTGATTTTTCATTGTTTGAAAGTTTAGATGTTAGAGTTGATTTGCATTTCATAATAGTTTTTATTTCATTGTATTGTTTATACTTGTAAGGTTATATATATATATATATATATACACTTTTCTTTTATTTTTTATGTAATTTTACCTATTTAAAAATATTTATTATAATTATATTATTTTATGAAATACAAAAAATTAAATACCCATGGGGCTTACGCCCCGTGCCTCGGGGCTTACGCCTCACCGAGGCATATGTAAAACGCCCCGCCTTACGCCCCTGCCTTTTTAAACACTGATCAAAATCACTCCATTCAAAAGTTTTTTGCTGGTTTTTGTTGTATTCGGTTGTATTTAGCGTTTTTGAAATACACGAAAATACAAAATTTGGCAGATTAAAAATAGGCTGTATTTATGGAACATATTTTCTTCTTTCATTTTAAACGGTAAGTCAAATTAAATCAACCATGTATCACGCATAACGGCTGAAGTTCCATAATAACCCACGTTTCTCTCTCCAAATTACTCCATTCCAAAACTTTTAGAAATACTTCCAAATACAGAAAAATATACACTCGAATACAATGAAATATGGTCGATTGTTTAAAAAATATAAATTGTAGTATGCGTATATACAATGGAATACAATGAAATGTATCAGAAACTGTGTCGTAAATTAGAAATACATTGAAATATAGCGAAATATACTGAAACAGTACATTGAAATATACTTAAACAGTACATCGAAATATAACGACATATACTGAAATATATAGAAATATACTGAAACACCATAACCACAAACCCTACCGAACCACCACAACAATTGGAAAAACCCTCCTCCTTCCTCCGCCGCCTTTCTTCCGATCCACCATTCTGCTTCACTCCAAAAACCCTACCGAACCACCACAACAAACTGGAAAAAACCTCCTCCTTCCTCCGCCGCCTTTCTTCGACCCACCACTGTCCCCCTCCACTCCAAAAACAATACCGAACCACCACCAAAAACCATTAATACATGAAGCATATGGAGTTCAGATCTGAAGAACTAGAACCTTAAGGCTTTTTTCGAGTTTCGAGATGGAGATGGTAATAATAGGGGTGGTGGTGGTGGCGGTTCCGGTGAAACCCATTGCTCTCTCTTTTTCAGATCTGAGTGTATTCTCAAATATGAGTATATGTACACTTCAGCCGACTGTCGGGCATATGTACACTTCAGCCAACTATCTCACACATATGGATGAATGAAAGTACTGTATCAGAGAGGGCTCCTTGAGCCCAATTCAAAATGGTCTCCATTAGGCGCATTATTCGTTTTGCCGAGTGTCTGGTTTGAGGGGTTACTGAATATGAGAAAGCTAGTCTTTTTAAACGATATGTGGGAGTTCTGCCGATAGAAATTGCTTGTCTATAATAATTTTAATTGGATTAGTGGAGGATTGAATATAGGTATTCGAAATACTAGTTTGATCTTTGAATGATAGAGTTTGGTTGAGGGGTTTAGGTTCACGAGGAAAGGGAAATGGTGCTTTTTGATCAAAGTAAAGAATAGAGAGGCGGCAGTAAGGGGAAGGAGAGAGAGGAGAGAGAATTTTTTTTAGGGTTTGGAGAAGATGATAAATCTTAAATGTGTAGTGAGGGAGAATAGAGAGGTAGATGTATTTCAAAAGTTATTGGACCAGTTATGAAATGTAATTTTGGAAAAATAAAGCTACAAAAATTAAATAAAAAATAAGATAGTTATTATTCATAAATAAGTCTTAGAGGTAGTTATGGCAAGTAAAATTTCCATTTAATAATGGAAATGACCATGTTTAAATCGGTTTTGGGCCTCCAGCCCGATATAAAAGCTTCAAAACTGTCTATTGGACCTTAAGATTGATTTGGGCCAAGGAAGACGGAAAAAATGAATTTGAGGACTGCTTTTGTAATTTCAAGTGATAAAAGGCATTCTTTAAACTTGGGTTAACTTTTGAGAAAAGAGACCACAAAAACCAGAAATTTTTCAGAGAATAAAGAGAACTTTTATGCTTGACTTGGATTGATTTCGGAAAAAAGGAGAGGTGAGCTTTTGGGCCTAAAGCCCAAACTCTGAGGACAAAAATCAAAGGGAATTCTATTTGGACCATGGTTGAAGTAAGACAGAATTTGGACTGAATATAAGTTGATTTATGGAGCTTCAATTGAATAAAATTGGACCTAATAAAACTTCTACTTTTATTTATGTATATGTATAAAAAGGGAGATATACTCCATATATATATATATATATATATATATATATATATATATATATATATATAACATATTAAGTACTAAACTCATCTTATTAGGACTAAAATAGTAGTGACTCTACTCGGGAGAAATTCCGGGTGTGTCTTAGTCCGACAATAAAGTGAGTTGAACACTTATATAGATTTTTAAACCCAAGACCCCCTTTTTTTCTAAGGGGACTTTTTTGCTGAAATTTCGAATTTTATGATAAATGAATGACATTTTTGAGGAAAATTAAACACTTAAGCAAATATATACATTAATCACGGATTAAAGCTCGTAGGTCAACTGTATTCTACGGATACTTAATACTAGAGTGTTTAAAACCTTCCTCAGGGGATCACTAGAACCCTTACCTCAAACTTTGATCAAAAAATGATTTTTCTCTTACTTGATAAACCCTTTTAAATCCGGTTTTTCTAGTTTTCCTTAAATAAATTAGGTGGCGATTCTAAAATACTAAAATCCAATTAGAGCACCAACAGCCTCTTAGTAGCTTTTATGCGCCCGCGTAAAAGTGAACCGTAACAAACCGTCTGGACTTAAAATTAATTAGGCTCTGTGTTAAGTATAAAATAAATATTTATAGATGCCATGTTTTTATTGTGAAAATCCATTTTTGGTACAACCGGATAGAAATTGAAATGATTTTATAAAAGACAAAAGCTTCTTCTCTGTTAATTCAAATGCAGCCTCAAATTGGTGTCCTGAAAACCCATTTTTTCGAAGAAAGGCTACTTTTGTTAGTAGAAAATGAAGACTGATTTGTAAAGTAAATGTTTTTTCGGTGAAAACATTTAACCAAACTCCAATCTAAAGGGTAAAACTCGCAGAAATATAGATAACTAATTATCTGTTCAATTTTCCTACGTCTAAATGTCATATTCCATGTAAAAAGAAGTAGGTAGTCTTGTTAACTAAACTCAGGCCCCAACAGTTGGTCACACAAAATACAAATAAAGGTTAGTCACATGGAAATATTAATCATACCAACGGGCAAGCAAAGATGGCAACTTAAAATGATAAAAGTCATTTCCGTCTTTCATAAGGAATAGCAATGTTCTACGATACGCCGCTTGGGAAATTTAAGATCGTAGACGGGGGATGAAGTGCGGACTCCGTGAACGGTGTCGTTAAGTCTCAAAATGAAGCTCTTTTTTTGGTGCAGTGAACGGAACGTCGGAGCCTCAAACCTACTCTCTCGTTATGAACAGATGCAAAACTAAAGGCGGATGAGTTCGAATACCTTGTTTCGTGGCTAAAGTTCACCAAGAAAAAAAAAAAAACTTTGAAGATGATGAGAGTATTTTCAAGGTGTTAAGTGGCGGCTAAAAAGTTCACCCCTTTTGCTGAAGATATAAGTTATATTTATAGGAGGAAAAGGCTAGGGTTTGTGGATTCTTGAGCGGGAAATCAAAATAAAGTTTCAAATAGCCGTTGGCCATGGCAGAAGTGATATAAGTAAGCATGAAAAAGCTTCTCCCTTTGTTTGTCTTCGTGTAGGATTTCAAAGATTCTTGTGATTTTTTGCATAAATACTCATTAATGATCTTTGACTTTTGATGAGAGAAATCAAAGAGGAAAGAGAGAGGATTCAAACGTTTACACAAAAATGGAAAAAACAATTTCCTGAAAAGGTTGAGATTAATTGGACTTTTGTGGTCCAAGAGAAGAAAGGGAACAAAGAGGGGAGAAAGAGCGGTTCTGTGAGATGGGAATTAGGTTTAGGATTGGGCTATGTATTTGGGCTGGGCCATTTGTTTGGCTAAAACTTGTGACCTTTTCCTGCCTCAAAAACATTTTCTTTGAGCTTCCTCTTCTTAATAAGTTAATCATGACATAGTTATCACACATACAATACAGATATAAAATATTAACGAAGTAATAATATTAGTGATGGTTGTAGTAATTAGCGTAAAGACAATTATAGTACTAATGATATTGAAATTATGATAATGAAATATAGTAAGAGTGATAATTAATGTAACTACAATAATAATGCTAATATTGATATTGATAGTAATAATAATGGTATTACCAATATAGTAGTGTAGCAAAAATAGTAATAATCAAAGTAATATAATTATTAATGACTAGGAAGTGTAAAGAAACTAATTAGAGGAAAAGTGGGACAAAATTGGGTGTCAACAGCGTACACTGGTCATCATGCCTTAACTTAAACAACAAATCTTGAATATTAGCATAGTTCCAGTAGACGGGCATAGCGGTCACGCCTTGACAGTTAAGTGCAAAATAAAAAGCCAACAGGTCGGTTTACGATCACAATTGTTGCAAAAACAAAGCGCATGTCAAAGCGTGGAAGTTAAGACTGAAAGGAACAAATCTATGATCATCATTAAACGGGGAGCAAAAAGAGCTTGTACCCTCATACAAAAATGTTTAAAGGCATGCAGGCCTTAGAAATCCCAAGAGAACGAAGAACGAGAGTTCAAAACTAAAAATTAAAGAGGCATACAGGCCCTGAAGTACTCACTAAGAAACAAACTGAGGTATTCACTAAGAAACAACCTAAAGTATCCCCTAAGAAACAACTTGAAAAATCTGCAACACCAAAAACTAGTTATCTTCCCAAGGCATGCTAGGGAAAACCTCCGAACTAACGTCCAGAGGCTCAAGACTTAGAAGGCTAAGCCGGCGGGGGAGCATCTTCACCATTAGAGGAATCGGCGTAGGCATCGAAGGAAAGAGGCGCTTCATCATGAAGATAGTTCATATCCGCTTCAGTTGCGCCTAAATCCACCTCTGCATCTATCAGAGCCGAAGAAACATCGATTCGTCCCTCCTCGATGCGTTGCAAGACCTCGTCAGGTCTGGAGGACGGTATGATCCCGAAGCAAGGAGACCCTCCGCCACTCGGCCTCTCGGCGAAGCACCATATGCTGGTTCAAGGCTCTTGGCCGGGCACAGGAGTTTCAAGGGCTTGTATCAGCCCCCGAACAGTATCACGCTCAGCCTTCACTCGATCCAATCTATCCCAGAGCAACCGACGAGTCGTAGCTATAATTCGGCAGGTATTATCCCAAGTCGCCAGAACTTGCTTGGCCTCGTCCCACTGAAGCTCTAAAGTGGTCCTCATAGCCTGAAGACCTCGATTCTCTGTCCGAAGCTGGGCGAGGTCGTCCCGGAGTCGGTGGTTCTCCTCCGTTAGCCTTTCCACATCGTGGGAGGAAGAACGAGGGGCACTCTTAAGAAGCTCAAAGGCAGAGGAGACGGTGGCTTGACCCCGTAAAGGAACGAGTAGACATAATTAATGCATGCGTTCATTCAGAACATAACCAACAAGATGTAAATGATTCGTGATACCTAAAGAAAAATGCCCGCCAAGTGAGTCAAGGAGGCCTCCAAACTAGAGCCTGAACTAGCAATAGAGAGAGGTGGAGTGAAGGGGTCGGCGCCTGCACCCTCGCTATGGGTGGCAATACCTCCTATGCCCCCGGGCTGGCCTTCACTGACCTCGGTACCCACAACAGCCTCAGCCAAAGGGACCCTTGCGCCCCCGACCTTGACAGCCTCTCCATCACTGTCCGCAATGTCGATCATCCTCTGCATCTCTTCCCTTAAGCATCCATTGAGTCGGCAACACATTCTTACGTGAGTGCCGATCCACCCGGTGGAAGATGCCCCCACCTCATCCGGAAGCACTCGCTTCCTGGTACTTCTCACTTCTGCAGCCGCTTCAACGCTACGAGCTCGGGCCTCCTCTCGAAAAGGAACCTTCCTGATAGAGGCTCCTCGAGCAGGAAGACCTAGCAAGTATGAAAAAAGTCAGAGAAATATCACTGGATTCAAATAGTAAGAGAGTAAGGGAAAACGAAAAATGCTTACCATGACTTTTGCCTTTCCACCTATCGGTGGAAATGCCTCTCCAATTCCACTCGGTCACCTTAGAGGCGTGAAACACGCTCATCACCCCAGTCAAATATATCGGGCAAGGGTTCAGGTACGACTAGGGCCACTGAAAAAGCATAGAGAATTGAGTAAAAAAGAGGGACACCTGAGGGAAAGAGGAAAGATAATGCAAATAATGAAAAAAAAGATACTCACGGGCATTGTTCCATCGCTTCCGAAGAGGGCCGTGAACGGGGTCGTGAACATAATCGGTGTGTACCATCACAAATCGGTTGCACCATCCGCGATCGTGATTGTCTTTAACACTTGTAATAAAGCCCCGGGAGCCTCAATAAGCTAGATTTATTATTACTCATGAAGCACTCGGGGGAATAGAGATGGATAAGATGATCCAGAGTGAAAGGGAGGTTAGCCCAGGTCGCTAGGTACTGCAAGTAGCGAACTACTCTCCAAGTTTGGGGGGCTAGTTACCCGGGACAAATGCCATACCGGCGAAAAAATGCCTCAATAATCTCGTGGATTGAGAGGCCAAACCTGATGGTAAAAAGGAAAGTGTAGACCAAAGACATACCCGAGATATGGTAGGTAATACTAGCAGGAGGCGGAGATACGTTAACCTCAGGCCCCCATTGGTAGTCAATGTGAACTTGGGGGATGATGGAGTCATCAATCAAAGAAATAATACCTTCCACATACTCAAATTGAAGGTTGGCACGGAAATCCCTCTCAAAATTAAGATTGGAGGGAATAATGTCAGATGCAAGGGAACCTAAGTCTACCATTAGCATGGTAGAAGAAGAAAAAGGTTGGCGAAGGAAGGAGACTGCCGAAGTGGACCCTCTCTACTCTCGCAGGCTTGCAAAAGTAAGGTCAAAAGATGAAGATGTGGACGATGAAGACAGTGCGAAAGAAAAGGTTTAGAAGGTTGCAAGACAGGGTTTGCACAAAGGTGATGAATGAGAGTAAGGATAGGGAATATGGGCGTGATCACCCGCTTAAATAGCCAGTAGGCGTAATCATTAACCTCGGGGAAAACAGCGGTGTGCCCTGTCAGTGAAGCGTCAATCGGCATCTTTGAAAGAGTGCCGTCGAATAAGTGACTAGGTGCATTAAGTGCCTGCCTGACGAAACGTCTGACCCAGGGAAAAGATGCGACGTCTTGATTCCCGTGAAACGTTTTGGGAAAGAGCGAACTCTTCCACTTCCCGTGCTTATGAAAATGTACTGGGTAAAAGATGACACTGAGCAAGTTGGCATACCCGGAGACCATAGCAACTCGGGGAAATATTACAGTTGTCTCCCATTTCAGTCAAATCCCGTCGCATCCACCCAGTCCAATCAGAGCGCCATAGCGCACGTAGGCAGGGTGACGTCCACACAGTCTTGTCATCATGACTTGTAGGGTAGGATAGCCTAGTTTGGGCCTATATAAACAAAGGGTTGAGGAAGAATGAAGGGAAAGCAAGATCTGAGACTTGCCTCATCAGATTGTAACATTATCATATAATTATGAATGGGGAAAATTCATGGGAGTTGGTCCGGAAGCATTCTTAAGATCATTTTTCTGTTATTCTTATTACTTATTTGTCGTGGTTATGCTTGTCATTGCTCCGAACCGGGCTCACAGATAAAATTCTCAAGATCGAATACGTCCCAGTTGTCTTCAAACCCTTAGAAAATAAATCTCTAACTGATTTTTTGGTTAAACCCGATTTTACCAGAAAACAACACGACTACCATTTTGTTTGAATAATAATTTCTCTAATTATTACAATTTAAATATAGTTAAGCCACCGTCATGTACCATTACTCAAGTAACTAGTAAACTCATCCGCGCTTCGCGCGGTTGATAATAAGACCGTTAAACTTCAATTTATTACATATAAATTTTCTTATCATTTTATTAAATCTTAATAAAATGTAGGTATATTTACAAAAGTATTAGTAGCCTTTATATTTTCCTGAAAGTATTTTAGTAGATTGTAATTTAAAGTACTCGTTCCGATACATCTCAAGCACAATGCCTTTAGAATCATCAAACATACTGTAAGTAGCATGTGTACATCAATAAGTGTTATCTAAGTTAATAAGTAAATTCGTTTATAATTAATGACTCACCTTGATACACATTATCGATGAGTCTAAATATTTGAATCATGCATAATAATACCTCTCTTAATTTATAGAAAGAAATCAGGCGATTATATAAGCAAATTAATGATGT
Organism: Lycium barbarum; assembly: GCF_019175385.1. NCBI lineage: Eukaryota > Viridiplantae > Streptophyta > Magnoliopsida > Solanales > Solanaceae > Lycium > Lycium barbarum. The sequence continues at coordinate 110,329,988 of NC_083344.1, read as the reverse complement.
TTTGGTAACGAAAATGTACTTGATGATAATCTTTTCCATTTACCTAAATCCGGATGATATCTAATATCATATTTTATCATAAAAAATATCATTCAATTAGAAAATAAAAAACCAGTATATTAAAAATAATGGAGCATTTTTTTAGCTTCTATTATTGGTATCTCCTTTTCATGCCCTTTTCACTTCTACCAGTAATTATAGAGCTATATATGAGGAAGGCTCTAATTTGAATTAAATAAAAAAAAAGAGTAATTACGTGTATCAAAATGACATAATAGTAAGAAAATATACATACAGGTGAAGAAAGTTGACACGATACCTTTTATAAGACCATCTCTATTACTCTTGCATAATGATCATTAAGTTTGATCGGTCATCTCCAGCCCACTTGGCTTCCTTATATTTCTCGAATTTTCAACTCAAATTTTGAAAAAAGTTATGATTCTTAAGATGACACAAAATAATACTCTAATATTTTGAATTTTGAAATTTAATCGTTTGGTAACATATTGACAAAGAATTTGGAATTTTGTAACTTTCTTACACGATAATGGTTAATTTACATTCTAAAGAAATAGGGAAAACATCTACCTATTCTAAGAGACACGTGGTTAATATGAATGCGAGAATGTAGAATATAACATCTTCCAAATAGTCGTGCCAGTGTGGTCCATGCTCAACAACAGAACTCTTTACTCACTTCTAGTGTCATTATCATATTCATCCAACAGTTTTCACCTCCATCTTCCTTCAATAATGCCTTAACTCCTCCTCCCATTTAAGACCCATCTCCTCGAGGATGTAATCCCGTATTCCACACCTAATTCCTAATAATGTTGTTGCTTGCAATAAAAGATATGTAATATTAATTAATTATTTTCCACACCACAAACACATATAACTATAATTTATTTTGCTTGTGACATTGTAAAATGTGAATATTCAGCCTTCAATTTTTTCCTCATGAATAAATATGAAAGGGTAGAAGTAACCTCTTATGACACTGCATAAGCATTAAATTTTTGAAAGTAGTAACTGTCAATTTGAAGCACACAGTAACGATTATTTTGGAAGACAACCATTGGTAAACCTGGTGACTTTAAATTTTTGTTCTTTCTTAAATGAAAATTATGATTTAAAAGTAAAAAAAATTGAGAAAAAGGATAAAAAAGTTTACTTGCATGTGAGATTTTCAATTATCAATTTCATATAGATATATGAATATAAATTTCTTGGCTAAGTACACATGGTTGCTTGTCGTAAAATTGGCCGATTATTTATGAAGAGATTTTGAAAGTGTTCAACCATTAAAATTTACCAAGAAAATAGAAGAGGAAGAAACATGAAAAATATTTAACTACCTTCTTATTAATTATCCAATTCAATTAGAAAACGAAATGAACCCAAACAATTAGGATATAAATAATAAGCAAATTGATTATAGAATAAACTGTTAAGAATATGAAAAGAACCAGCAGAAACAAATTACAATTACAATATTATCAACATATATAACTTGCGCCACTAAATACTAAACAATTAATAAAAGACGGGGAAAGAAAGAAATAATAATGCATTATTCTATAATGTAAAGAACACGAATTGAAGAGCTACAAAAGGATGTTGGATTCACATTCTGGGACCTAATTAGACAGGAAAATACAAAATTACTGACAAACAAAGACTTTAAATTCAAGTATTACAGTAAACGATGATAAACGAAAATGAAAAAACAAAATCGTGTTTCAATTGATTCAAACTAACCTTTCATGGTCTAGAGTAAATCCAGCTTATGCATCGCATAATATGATAGGATTCATCTGATAATCAACTTTAAATTGATCATATACAATATTTTATTTTATTTTATTTTAAAAAAGTGAGCACTATGAAGTAGAAGACGAACCTGAACATGATCAATGATGTCGATTGTGGCTTTTGTACCCTTTCATTCATACATGTGAAGAGATGCGGGTTTTATAAAGTAAGTTTTCAATTTTTAATATAATTAGCAGACAACTTTGATATCTCAAAAGCTCTTGAACAAGCACGTGAATGAATAATTTAATCACCATTAACCTCAAAGGAAAAACAAAAACCATCTTCCCAAAAAATATGCAAAGCCTTAATGCTGTGCTTGTAAGAATTGAAATTAAAATAATCAAGCAATGAAGTGTGTAATTACCACTTACCAAATCAAAAGCATATAGAGGAAGAAAAAGGAGGTGCAAGAGGCAAAGTTTAGTGGATTGGTTGCTGAAGAAACCACACTCTTAGAGTCACATTGTTTCTACGTTTTATGTTATTTCATTGCATAAATGATCATTAAATTAATGACACTGTCTCTTCGGCTTTCTAAACTGATAAAGAGGTGGGTTACATTATTAAGAAAATGTAATTAAGACTTTTGCATATTCTAATATAGTAACATATAAATAGGGGGAAAATAAGGAAAATGTCAAAAAAAGGAGAAAATAAATAAATAGGATTCTAGGCCATAGAGAGGTGTTACATCACCTTGTTTATCCCTAACTTTATATTATATATAGATATAGATAGTTTAAGCTTAAATTGTTCTTCTGGAAAATCAAAAGTCCCCCAAACCTGATCATCATCTTAATAGCATTCCACATTTATCTTTCCTTTAAAAGCAACGTTTCATTTTTTAAATCTTTATTTGGATTATATCTATATTTTTGCAGAAAAATATTATTAGAACTTTATTGAAGGTAAAAAAAATAAATTGTCATTCAATTTTATAAGGGCATTTTATTATTTTGACTTTTCACTTGAGATGTTCTCACTTTTAATATAATATATGATGATATGATTCTAATTTTGCAAATAAATTAAAAAGAACCTTAAAGATCAAACCTATATTATTAAGTTTCTTATGAATTAAGAAAGAATAATTCAAGAAAAAAGAAAAAAGAGGGAGAAACCTTTTCTATTCTCTAATAATTGTGATGAGAAACATGATTTGAAGTAAATTAAAGTGCCATTACTTTATTTCTTATTCACCAATTTACTTTTAGTGTCATAAAAAAATATTTAATTGAAGGTTCCTTTTTCTTTAGATGTTTTATTATATTTTGATACCGGTACTTGTTCTGAGTTTTAGAGCCGGTCTCCAACTTTAGCTCCCGTTTGGCCATAGATTTTGGAAGCATATTTTGAGGATTTCTTTTCAAATTTTTGTGTGGCCATAAAATTTTGATAGATTTTGAAAACAAAACTTCGAATTCCCAAATTATAGCTCAAACCTGTTTTTGGGCCAAGATTTATGTTTTGGGCTTTTCAAAACTTTTAAAAACTACCCCAAACTTTTGTATTTTATAAAAAAAAAAAACTATCTATTTATGACCCAACTAATTCATCTACCATGTCCCTCCATTAAAGTCATATCTATCATGTTTTCGCAATTAAAACCGTCTCTTCTATAAAGTGAAGATTGTTCGTACAATGTGAAAAGATTATATTAAAGAATAACTAGTTACTACCATTGTTTTTTCCCTTGCACGGATGAATCTTTGTATTGTAATTTGAATTGTAGTAGGTAGTAAGTGTGTTATTAACAATTGTTATTAAAATATCATGTTCTGTATAATTTGGAATTAGCAAGTAAATGTTTTTGTATGGTTGAGTATTCTTGATAAATTTTAGAATTTATGGGTATAAGTAATGTTTCATGTTTTTCAAAACAAAAAGTGAAATATGTTTTGAAAAACTATGATCAAACACATTTTCAAAACTTGAAAAACTTCACCCAAATCAAAATTTTCAAATTCTTTTTGAGGGAATCTATGGCCAAACGCTAGCTTAAATTTTTCTAGTTAAGCCGTCGTATGCTTTGAATGAAGTTTCTAGAAATTATTCACTGATGACAATTGATCTTAGTTTTCTATATTGACTAGTGGCAGACACCGGTAACTTAGTCAAATTCCTTCTTAATTTTTAGGAGCAAGAAATTTCTTAAATGCGAAAACACCAAATAATATGGAGGGGACGGAGTAGTATTTTAATTTCTGCATATGCATTTCGGGGTGAGTGGGGTCTGTGTTCTCTTTTAATTGGGTTTGTATTTATTAAATAAAAAAAATAAAAAATTACCCATCGAAAATTGTATTTTCCGGCAGTAGTAATTTTTGTGTTTGTAGGGTGAAAGTTTTGTGATGTTTATGTTAGAAAATATGGTTATGCGACTTTGATGAAAAAAATTATACTCCCTCCGTCCCAAAAATATTATTTTAGTTTAACTTGGTACGGAGTTTAAAGAAATAAAGGAAGACTTTTGAAATGTGTGATCCAAAATAAACTTTAGAATTATTTCTAAATATAGAAATATATCAATCTTTTTAGAATAAACTAATAAAAAAAGTAAGAAAATATTTTTGAGACGGAGGGAGTAGCTATATGACTTGTCTCTTTAAGTCCTCTCCCAAGAATCAAAGCTCTTTGAGAGTGTTTTATTTTTATTTTTATTTTTATTTTTATTTTGGGAAGGTTACTATTGGTGATTTGTATGTGGAGAAGCAAAGGAAAAAAAAATGGTACTTTGATTAATACATACATTTCTGCAAAGATGCTCTGAGGCATTTAGGGAAGAAAGCAGCTTTAGATACATCTTTTTAGTTCCCAATCACACAGCACCACAGGATCGGAATCTCACATGAGAAATGACGGGTCTTTTGACCAAACATTTTAGGAAATACTTATATCTTTATGTTTAATGTTTGTTCCATCCAACGATAGGCTTATGCATGGTATTGATAAGGAAGGAAACGAATAAACAATTCATTTGGTGGAACTTAAATACTGAACAAGAATAGAATATAGAATTAAAAGTGGGTAGCTCATGGTATTCTTTATGCGATATGTCAGCTTTATTTCTAACAAAATTAATATATTGAAGCTTCATCTTGAACTTTAATTAAAATAAATCAACCAATGCAGATTTTGTCGTGTAGTTCGATATAAAGTAAGTAAAGGCACAATAATTGAGGAGCTCTTTTTATCTATAAAAAATGACTTTCCCTTCACCAAATAGTATTTAATTTGAGCTCTGCAGTCTCCATCTTCCTTGGTGATAAAGACATAATCCAGTTAAAATCTCATATATTTTGGTTTTCTACCGAAATTTTTTCTACTTTTGATTGGTAAATCATTTGACCTATTGCATTAGTTTCCTTTGATGAATGAATTGGTTACTATTTTTTGTTCGTGCAGAGCAGAGGTAGCAAAGTTAAATTTCACCGTTGTAAGTTTTTTCTTGTTCCAGCTCTGATCAGAAAGCAGCTTAGCCTTTCAACGACGTGAAGGTAACCTCATATATTTACCATGTCTCTCTATCTATCTATATATGCCTGTGCTGAAGTAATATGGTAGGCAAATTCAGTCATTCTTACCACATATTACTAGACCTAGTTTTTGTTGTTATTTGCATATTCATCTCACCAAATTGATCTGGGATCTATATGGGGAAAGTAGAAGACAAACCAAGAAAAAAAGCTGCTAGAATATACTGATTGTTATTAGTAGTTGAAGCTCTACTAAATAGAAGACAATAGTTTGATTCTTATGAATAATTGACATATAGTTCCTGCAATGGTTTCATTTCTAGTAACAAGAATTAGTTGACTGTTATTCTATTTGATTTCCTGCTTAAGTGACAATTAGTTGCATACATAAAGATAAACAACCGTAAACTGTTTGAAGAGGTAAATTTCATATATACAGAAGTACCTAAACTAAATTTTGTAACTAGAATCTAAACTATATCTATATTATTGAGATGAACAAGGAGTCCTTTCTATTAAATAAACTGGACATGAAAAATATAAATTTTGTGATATACGGGCAAGAGTTGTGCAAAAACTAGTAAACGAGAATTGATTTATGCAACGTTAGGTGAATGCTCATTACCGTACAAAACACAGCAGTCAGCGGGTCAGTCCAAAAACACAAGTGGGCTTGGAAAAATCTACTCGTTTTTTTCTATCCTTGCACAAATAGTGTAAATATACTTTTTTCGCTAAAGATTTTTTTTTAAAAAGTTATTTAATTTATTTTTTAATTAAAAAAATGTCATGTTGCTTTAAAAAAAAGTCTACTCATTTTTTTGAGTAGACATATTTTTCTAACGCCACATAGTAAATTTTTTTCTAGTGGGTCGGGTCTGGTTCGTTTTAAAAAAAATCTCTGTGGCTTTAAAAATAAGTCTACTTATTTTTTTAAACTAACCAGACCGGATCCACCAGGAAAAAATTGTCATATGGCTTTAGAAAAATATGTCTACTAAAAAAAATGGGTAGACTTTTTTTTTTAAAGCCACGTGGTATTTTTTTTAATTAAAAAATAAGCTAAATAATTTTTAAAATAAATTTCTTTAGCAAAAAGGGTATATTTGCACCTTTTTGTAACGACACGGGTATAGTTTCACCACTTTTATAACGGGTATATCTGCTCTAAATCGCAAAGTTGAGGGTTATATTTATACTTTTTTCCTTGTGATTATGGTTCAGTCATCATCTTATTCTTCAAGTTTAAGTTGAGCTTCTTTTTCTTCTACTTCTTACAAATATGAACAATGAAATAAAGTATTCATATCAAATTACATTAAGAAATTCTCATTCTCACCACAAGTAAAGAAACTATTATCAAGGAAATTTTAGCAACACAAGCATTAAGGCCTGAGAATTAAGAAGTCTGAGCTTTTAAAACTATGTCTGAATAAAAAATATTCTGACAAGGTAATCATTTTAAAATTAACAAGTCCAAACATAGTAAAATCATGTCCGGCTAGATTATACAATTTAATAGTTCATATTCAAGTCAATCACTATTCAATTGTTATAGACTGTGTGATTTAAATGACAATTAATATGCTTTATTTAGGACCTAGTGGCAGGACTCCCCGAATGGTTCATATTCAAGTCAATCACTACTCAATTGTTATAGACTGTGTGATTTAAATAACAATTAATATGCTTAATTTAGGACCTAGCGGCAGGACTCCCCGAATGGTAACAAAAAACACTATCACAGTGAATACGTCTTGAGTTTGCACCATCCATCAACGTAATAAGATAAATTGATTGATTTAGTAGCTAGGGTATTGGACTTGGTATTGAATATATGGGCTTATGTCTATAGGTAGCGATAAATATAAGGTATACCAATTTCAGAATTCTAAATTTTTAAAAATTAAATCCTAAATCCAACCCAAAAATCGAACATATTTGGATTTCGATTTTGACGAAACTTTTCACTTATCAACTCCATAAAAAGGCAAGCGAAAAATTTAGCCACTTCCATAACATTCTGATGTCAATTCCCATTTCACAAAGTTTGTCATATAGATTTTAACTATACAGAAGAGCCGGTTGGCTCACTTTTTCGTCGTTAGTCCATAAAAAAAAAAGTGTGGGCCCCATATTAAACACAAACTAATATTTTTTTTAAAAAAAAGTGGAACCCACCATCTCCAAAGTCACGGGAAAAAAAAAGTGGATCCCATATTAACAAAATTCAGCAATATAAAAAAAAAGTGAATCACATATTAAAAAAAACAAACAATGACAAAAAAAAAAGTGCATCCCATATTAAAAAATCAAACAATATTCATGTAATTTCCAAAGTATCTCATTAAATCAATAATGATGGGTTCATTGCCACATGCGTATCAACCTAATAGTGGGAGCAAATGGAATTATTGTACAACAAAAAATATAGACCCCATATTATTGCTTTTCTTCAAAAGGTTAAATAGCCAAACCATACAATTTTTTTTATTTTTTTATATTAGCCTGAGATGTAATATAGATATTAAACTGTTGTATTTGCTATTCCGCCATGTTATTTCTTTGTTATGTTTACTAAAATAAATATACTTAAAATACTTATATTTTACTACTATATAGAAGAACCGGTTTATAAGCAAGATCATCGTTCGTCCTTTGGTCCCACTTTTTTATTTAAGGGCAAAAAAATCCTTTGTGGTCCCACTCACTTTTTTTATTTAAGGGCAAAAAATGACATTTTATACTTTATATTATCAACTCTTCTAAAAAGTAGATAGAAATACTTTATTATATTTCTATTTTTCTACTATATAGAAGCATCGGTTTACTCATGCTTCGTCGTCAGTCACTCTTAAAAAATAAAAATAAGGTGAACCCCATACTAAAAACACCAAGCAATATTAAAAAAAAAAGGAAAAAAAGTGGACCCACCCTCTCCAAACTCATAAAAAAAAGTGGACCCTACCCTCTCCAAACTCATGAAAAAAAAAAAACCCCATATTAAAAAAAACAAGCAATGTAAAAAAAAAAAAAACGTGCACCCCGTATATTAAAAAATTAGACAATATTCATGTAATTCCAAAAGTATCCCGATCAAGTCAATAATAGTGGATTTATTGTCACATGCGTATCAACTCATTAGTGGGAGCAAATGAAATTATTGTACAACAAAAAACATGAACCCCATATTATTGCTTTTCTTCAAAAGGTTAAGTAGCCAAATACATACAATTTCCTTTCTTTTATTATATTAGCCTGATATCTAATCTAGATATTTAACTGCTGTATTTGCTATTCTGCCATGTCATTTATTTGTTATGTTTACTAAAATAAATATACTTAAAATATTTATATTTTAAAATAAGATAGAATTTAATTACTTTTTCATTTTTATTCTTACTCTAATAAATGTGAAAAGAGATTAATATCAAATGAAGATCAAATAATGAATAAGATAAATTAGTCAAATTATAATACTAATTGACGTTTCTTTAAAAAATCATGCAAAAAACAACATGACAAGTAAAATGAGCTAAACCGAGATTATTTATTAAAAATTAAAAAACAGTATTTCTTCGTTTAAATAGAAAATCAATTTCTACTTTGTTTCGTTTTAGATGTAAAATTAATTTAATAATTTGAATTAGAATTATCCAAATCAAAATTTGATAAAAAATAATAAGTATTTTACACATTTAAATTAATCGAATTAAAATTGAAAATATCAACTGATGCTTAAATATTGCTATTCTTTTATCTCAAAGAGAGGAAAATAGTTTCCTTCTAAACAAGTCTTCTCTTTTAAAAAATATTAATAAATTTTTGCCTACTTTGTATTCGTAGCAAACACGAATATAATAAAGTTTTAGATACGGAGCACAAACTACAATGTTATATTAATCGTGTTTTGAACATAGTATATATATATATATATATATATATATATATATATATATATATATATATATATATATATATTATCACTATCCAAACACAACTACATACACATAGATACACTATAATCCAAAGTGTTGGGCCCGTGCTCATAGGCCGATCTAGTTTTAATTAGAAATTCCAGGACATCTTTTTATCTAATTAAAGTATTATAAAGAAAAGAAATAAAACATTAAACTCTCTAGTCGCTAGCTTTAGGGGATGAAGGATCTTCGGCAGCAAGTTTATCCCGAACCCCATAAGACACAAAACATAGATTTATTTGAGAAAATCTACTATAATTTTCACAAATATTAAATTGAAATTCAAAATTTTAAAAGTACAATGAGTTCAATAAGAGGAAATGATCTCCTATGCTCCTTGACAATTTAAATATAAGAAAATGACTTATAATATCTTGTGTATTATTTTTGTAGATCTCATATGTTATTTATTTCTGGTAAAAAAGGTCATAATAAAAATAACAATTATAATGGTCTATAAAACCGAATATGTAGTTTAGTGCTAGAAACTTTAAAGATTTAAGCCATCAAACTTAAATCCTGCATTCGCCTCTGGTTGCATATTACTTTCGTTGTTTTTTCAAATTGTACTCCTAAAAATATGTTCACACCAAATTTGATTATAGTACTATTTTTGAAAATTATAGGAAGATAGAGTATCTATTTACTATTGGATTTTTTCTGGTAATTTACCAACTTCTGAATTTTTTTTGTTAGTACTATAGTGATGGAGGCATTATCATCAATCATCAAAGAGAAAGTATGGGATCCATACATGGGACTAGAGGAAAAAACAGAAATCCTTAGAAGTAAGATGAAAGTGTTGATCAGTCGTAGTAAGGATGTCATGTCTGAAGCAAAAGATGCAGAACAACATTCAAGTAAGAAACGGAAGACAGAGGTCGACAATTGGCAGAGCAACGTACAAACACTAGAGAATAAGTTTAAATGCTTTGAGCAAGAAGTAGAACAGAGATCTAAGTTTTCACGCATAGGGTTGTCGAATCGTGCCAATAAAATTCATAAAGAAGTGGAAGATCTCCTAGACCAAGGTAAATTTTCTGAGGGGATTTTGCTCAATATAAATGAAGAAAAAGTGCAGCCTTTGGTGACAACAAACTTGAAAGGCAAAGTATTTGAGCAAAGTCTAAAGGAGGTGGTAGAGTACTCTTTGAGTGAAGTTTCTAAAATTGGCATTTGGGGGATGGGTGGTGTGGGCAAAACGACCCTTGCCAAGCATATCTATAACTATCTCCTCAAAGAATCAAGATTCTCAGGTCATGTTTATTGGGTCACTGTATCACAAGATTTGAGCATTCCCAAAGTGCAAAGAAACATTGCCAAAACGTTCGGTCTAGACCTTTCAAGTGAGGATGACGAGGAGAAGATGGCGGCCCAATTGTTCGAGAGTTTGAAGAGGATTAAAAGCTTTGTGCTCATATTGGATGATGTATGGACTCATTTTGATGTAACGAAGGTAGGAATTCCCTTGGAGATTGGTGAGGGTAAAATGATCATAACTAGTCGATCAAGTCAGGTGTGTGACAGGATTGGCTGCCAAAAGAAAGTAAAAGTAGCAACTCTTTTGATGACTGAATCTTGGGAATTATTTGTGGAAACACTTGGTCACAGTGGAGATCTCCCAATGGAAATAGAAGAAATAGCAAAAAGAATGACAAAGAAATGTGACGGATTACCACTGGGGTTAATTACTATGGCTGCAAGTATGAGAGGAGTGAATGATATTTTTGAGTGGAGGGACGCATTTGAAGAATTCACAGAATCTTGTATGCAAATGGAGAATATGAATAACGAAGTGTTTTCCGTTCTCCGCTTTAGCTATAATCGGTTGAGGGAGCCAAGATTACAGAAGTGTTTTCTTTATTGCTGCTTATACCCTGAAGACTTTCAAATTGAGAGAGATGAATTGATTCGCCGTTTTATTGTTGAAGGATTGCTAGTTAGGAGGAACAACAGGAGAGCAGAATTTGATCAAGGTCATGCAGTATTGAACAAACTGGAAAGGGCTTGCTTATTAGAAAGTGTTTCGAATTATGGAGGAGAAAGAACATGTGTGAGGATGCATGATTTGGTGAGACAGATGGCACTGCGTATTGCAAGAGATGAATTTAAGTGGATGGTGAAACCTGGAGCACAATTGCGTGAAATACCCGAGGAGCAAGAATGGTCAGAGGACTTGGACAAGGTTTCTTTGATGGAAAATGATATAAAGGAAATTCACAGCCCTTATCCAATGTATGTCCTCGGCTTACAACTTTTTCATTGCGAGGAAATCGTAGTTTGAGTCAAGTTGTAGATCCTTTTTTGGTGCAGATGCCTGATCTACGTGTTCTGGATCTAAGCTACACCGCAATACAACAGCTGCCTAGTTCCGTGACAAATTTAGCAAGTCTCTCTGCATTACTGCTGCGATGTTGTGCAGAACTTCGATTTCTACCGCCGTTGGACAAGCTTAAGAACCTCACTGAATTGGACCTTTACTTCACAAATATCAAGGAAGTGCCCCAAGGCTTAGCAAGCTTGGTTAATTTAAGATGCCTGGACATGAGAACAGAGGAGAAACCATTTAAAAAACCAGTTGTAGATATTTTAGCTAGGCTCTCTAATCTTCAATTCCTCTCGATTCATTTTGCTATACGAGTAGAAGATTTACAGGGGATGAGAAAACTAGAGGTATTTCACGGGGTGTTTGTTGATGTTTGTAGTTTCAATGGATTTGTCAAACATCGACAATCTTGCGGGAGGCCAAGTTTCTTTGAAATTGCTTTAGAACCGAAACAATCTTCCAGTTTGGGTTTCAATTTTATTCGTTACGATAATAAAGTGATTCTAAAGGACCTGGTTCTCACCGGGGACAATGTAGAGATGCTATGCTATGATAAAATAGAAGAAGAGCGAGATGTGACTCTTCTACCACTGGACACTCAAGAGTTAGTAATTGACCACTGTGATATTCTCACCTTAGGCAATAGCTTGTTAGATACTATTCCATCTTTGATTCAGTCCAAAGACTTGAGAGCAATTCATATTATTAGATGCAGAGGTCTAGAGTTCTTAATGAGGTTATCTTGTTGTAGCTCAATGGGTGAAAGAATGATGGGAGATCATGAACTGACATTGCGCTTGTCTTGCTTAGATGAATTCAGTGGTCTTGTTAAGTTGGAGTTAGGAGAAGCTTTGCCTGCAGTTGGAATCTTTCCCCATCTTTGCAAGCTTCAAGTTTTTAGTTGCAATAAAATGAAGAAGCTAATCCCTGGGTGGTTGCTGCAATACCTCCTAAATCTGACGGAAATAACTGTAGACGGCTGCACGGAAATGGAAGAGATAATAACAGAGGATGAAGAAGAACAAGCAAAGCAGTGCGCGAGCTCAGCCTCATCATCATCTCCTTTTCCTTCAAATGAAAGCAGAAGCATCAAGGATAATGAGGTTGTTCTACCAAAGTTGCAAAGTGTTCAGATAAATTGTTTACCAAAACTCAAGAGCATATACGAGGGAAGAATGACTTGTGGTTCTATTCAGCGTATAACAGTGTTGTCTTGTTGGAAGCTGAAGAGACTTCCATTTACTCTTCCTCTTCTAAACGGGCAGCCATCAGCTCCTCCAGCTCTTCAAGAAATCTCCATGGATCATGAAGCAGCATGGGAAGCTTTGGAATGGGACCATCCTGAGTACAAGAGTGTCCTCCATCCTTTTTTCAAACCCAGGTGGTAGAGTCAGACCTCAGGTACATATTTTCTCTTCTTTTCTAATTTCATTATTTTGAATACTAAATTCTGTAGCTTTGGGCTGAAGCAAATATATAAAGACAAAAGCTGCTACTTACTGAAATTTAACAACTGATGCGCAGAACTCTCATCTTTCTAGGATCGTGCCGTGGTGGAGATGAGCAGCTGATGGGTCATTGATCTTTCGCCATTTTTGCAGTGACAAATATGTTATCAGAGGCAACTTTAATTTGGGATTCAAAAATTTATGTGGTTTACACCAAATTGGGAGCTATGCGTGGCCCCCTTTCTTCTCGTATATTGCGGAGCACTCTCTTAATTATGGCTTTAGTTTTCTAGCTTTTTCAATTTTTCTTGGTGGTTGTAATTGTTTTGCTGTCTCAGTTTATATTAATCATTAATCTAAGGAGTCAAAAGTTGTGCAAAAGTAAAGTGATAGATTTTTAGGTGAAGTCAAACTCCTACATAGTAATTTATATAAATTGTAAAATAATTATAGTATCCGATTCAAATTCTCTTGCTTTGGATCGGATGGGAAATACTCACGTTATTTAATATGTTGCTTGAGTATGAATAAGAACAAAATATTAATTAATGAAGGGTTTTCTTATTCAAAAGATTATATCTTGAGTATAATTTCAAAAGTTTAGTTGATTTCAAACTCCTAATTATTAGGGAAAGTCCTACATATTACGATTCTATCCAATGCCACATAATACTTAGATGATTTTAAAAGGGCATAAAAGTCTATCAATATTTAGAGGATATTGTCGTCGTTCAACATTTAGTAAAAATTATTCGTGCTTTTAATATATGTAGATAGATAGCCTAGTTTTTACGAACGTGCGTTGCACGTTACTAATAGCACATAGATGTTCAGACGATCAACATTTTGTGTTGAACAATCGTGCTTTTATAAGTCTAACTTGGCCTAAGTGAAGAATAATCATTACTACAAAACATGAATTAGTGATGAAGAAATTTTGTAGCTAAACAGAAAGTTATGTTGTTGATCCTGATTGCAACGAGTTATCAAACTTTTGTTAGCTACGAGAAATATAGCGATGAATTAGTGACGAAATTTATAGCTAATTTTAATTTTTTTTAGTAAATAATAATAATAATTTCACGTGAATAAAAGAATTTTCAACATTATGTTTTGAGTATGTAATTTTATAAAAATCATATGAATATTATTAAACACTGTTTGAGTTACGAAAATTCTAAATACTGATCCGATTCAACTTGCTCAATAAAAGAAGCGAATTTGTTCGACAAAAGTCCTCAAATGTGTCTATTATAATTTTTGATCGTTACCTCGAATGCCTTCTTGTTTTTGTTTTGCCTCTAACTTATGAAGTTATTATGATTCCGTCCTTATTTTCTTTTAGGATTAATTTGTAGAATATAAGTAACATTAAAAAGTGAAATGATAAGATTGTAATATCAATGTTTCTTTGGAGTCGTGCAATTTTTTATTATTGTTGCTTTTGGTGAGAAAGACTCTAGCCTTTGGGGTTATTTTAATTTTTCAATTTTTTAGTTGAAAGCGTCCCATAATAGTACATATAAACATATATTAAAAGCTTTATCTCCAAACATGCAAGCTAAAAGCAGTGAATTAATAAATCCCAACTGCGTAGGCAGACTCTACCATTGTGAACCAAGAATCATCATCATATATAATACTAAATCATAAGAGAATTTTCTTTTAAATCAATATGCATAAGTACAAGCTAATTATATTCCTAAAGAATAACATAAAATGGACGATTAGAACAAGCAGACTGTTAGATACAGAAGAAAAACGCTGAAAGATGAAGATAATAGGTGGAAGTTTACAATCAACAGTGCTTGGGATATTATGAGGCATAAGAGTCACATACAGGAGGACTTCAAACAATTGTGGATTAAGGGAGTTCCTTTTAAAATTTCCTTCTTTCTGTGGAAGTTATGGAAATGGATAATCCCTACTGATGATAATTTGATGAGGATTAATATTGCCGTGGTCTCTAGATGTTACTGTTGCAGAGTTCCTCAACAAGAAACTATGCAACATTTATTTTTAACAAGCAATTTTGCAGAAGGGGTATGGAAGGTGTTTTTAGAAGCAGCAGGACTACATGTAAACAGAGTCCAACTACACCAAACAATCAGAGCTGTATGGTCAGTAGCTTGTGGTGACATGATCAAACCTATTGTTCAAGCAATACCAGCAATGATTACATGGGAACTGTGGAAAATGAGAAATACCATAAGACATGGAGGTAAGGTGAGTTTTAGAAAGGTGGTGCATGAAGTGAACAATAATCTATACTATCTTACCAGGATGAGATACCCATCGTTACAAAATGTACCTTTTCTGTGGCCTGACCTAGTTAATTGTCTGGAAAGAATACAACCCCGAATAATTACTAAAGTTGTACATTGGAAGCTTCCATATGCTAGGTGGTTTAAGTGTAATACATATGGGGCTTCAAGAGGGAATCCGGGACCTAGTTCTTATGGTTTTTGTGTGAGAAATTGGCAAGGGGACTTGGTATATGCTCAATGTGCTGAAATAGGGGATTCTACAATTGTAGTAGCTAAAGCTAAAGCTATACTGCAAGGCTTGACCTACTGTGTGGAACATGAACTCCATCCATTAATTATGGAAACAAATTCATTGCTTTTGAAGAAAGTGGTGGAAGAACAGTGGCATATACCATGGTGCATTATCACTGAATTGGAGAGAATTAAGAAGCTGATGGAAGGATTCAATGTGATAATACAACACGTCTATAGGGAGGGGAACAACCTGGCAGATTTTTTAACTAACATAGCTTTTGATTTTGCAGGTATATCAGAGTTTAATTTATTTTCAGAACTGCCTAGTGCAGGGAGGAATATACTAAATTTGGATAAGCAACAAGTTCCTAATCTCAGGATCAGAAATGCAAGGAATAAGCAGACCTAATGAGTACATGTGTGATTGTGTAACTTAACTATTGAAAATTCTCCAATGTGTGGTATTAGCTTCGGCTCATCCTATTGAAGAGTTAGCAATAGCTGAGAAGCAGTATCCACTGTATTTCATAGGTTTTTTGCTTTTGATTGTCTACTGGAAATTAGAAATCCTAACTGGATATCTAGCCGGTTGATTAAAGAGAAAGTAAGTCTTGTTTATTTAGTTCAATTGTAAAGCCTAGAGATAATCTTAGTGTGGTTGATAACCATGTCTCTGGTGAGAGCTTGAGGGACATATTAATGGGGCCAATCACGGGCTTAAGAATGCTACTTACTCTAAGACAAACAAGATCTAACAATCAGCAGGACAGAATACTTAAGTTATCAAATCAATTTCAGAACTGGGTAAAGGTTAGAGATTTCAAAGGACATCAACAATGGAGGAGAGGAACAGACAAAGCTCAAAAGAGTTGATTCAACACAACACAACACAACAGATCTTCAAGCTACATCTATAGGTTTTCAGTTGGAAGAATCAAAATTATACACCATGTACTTTTCTTCAGTTCAGTTCATACAAAATTCGACAGGAATGAAAATTGGGTGAGAATCATACCTGATTGCTAAGCTAGGAGACTGGTTTGCTGTGAGAAGGGTTTTTTTTTCTCTGTTCTTAGTTCTTGGATCTAGCTAGTTATGAGCTTTTGTTTTGTTGGTTCCAGATGTTTCTGTCGAAACGTATTGTAAAGAGACTCTTTTATTTAGTAATAAAATAAAGCCACTAGGCATTGCTTAGTGGTTGCTTAAAAAAAAAAAAAAAAAAAAACGTGAAAGCTATATGAGGGAACACAATGATACAATTTAAAGACATGAAAGTTTGTCAAAACAATATAAGAAAATACGTCATTTTTCAATACCTAAAAAGAAAGCCAAGATAGACATTGTGCACCTTTTTTTCACCTGTTCACCATAAAATCCGTAACCAAGAAAGAAAAATATTTTGGAGTTTTCGACCCTCTGAATTTTGAAACAATCTTTATGAACTGTGCAATAGTATCATGTACTACTATATATCTGGTGAAAAAAATGATATATCAACAATATATTAAATAACTAAGCCTGAAAGCAGAGCAAACAAAAACCACAAAAGCTATGTAAATTCACGTAAAAAATTGGCACCTCAAACAAAATCCGAACTCTCAAATCCAATTCCATTGATCTTAGTTTAGCATATCCTAATCTAACATCAATATTCTTATCTCAGTAGACTAGCTAGCGTTCACGACCGAGCTGCTACCATATAAACTGTGGAGCACCTTGGGCTATCAACTTTTCTTAAATATTATTTTACGTCTTTTGCTCTTCCTAATTTCTTCTCATTAAATTGCATGAATGATCAATGTCTCTTCAATTGCTCTGACACTGTTTGAACTGTATGTGTAACTGTTAAAGGATATAATAGAATATAGTAATAGCAAATGAAAGAAATTTAATTGTCCATTATTAGTGATTATTGGGGTTATATTTATTAGGCAACGACCTTATCACAAAATCTAGGAATCGTTATTGGCTCTTGCTCTTCTAGAAACCCTTTCAGATCACTAGTACTCTTCACGTTATCCTTATTTTGATAGAAATGAATTGGATAGCAATTAAGAGTCATTATATAAATTAATAATGATTCATTATATTATACTGTATCATTTGCGTGACATAAATTATACATTTACAATAAATATTGGAAAGTAAATAATAATGTTTAAACGAAGGGTAAATTAGTCGTTTAACTTTTGATGGGCAATTTAGTAATTCAACTTTACCCCTAAAATCTTCTCACTTTTAGTATAATATGATTCTTATTATTTTCTGATAACACAAAACTAATGCTAACTTATAAACTTTCTAATTAGTTGAAAGGTTTAATTTAGTATGGGCATGTTAATGGGAGCAGCGTTATCTCTAGTGACATAGTAGTGCAATAATGTAGGAAAAGTTGCTTGCGCTTCGCACGATTATTAAAGTCATTAATGAATATTACGGAAATTCAATAAGCTTATAATGAATTTGGATATTATACCTCTCTTTTTATTTTTACGAAAAAGGAAATGCTCATAAATAACACACGGTTGGGTTCATTGATATATGTTAGTTCATTGGTTTTGTTTATTTAGCAGGTACCTCTAAGTTGTGTATAGTTAATTATACTATTATATCACGGAAGCTTTTTAACTTTTATGTAATTAAGAAAGATTCCTGGAGATCTAGAGATAATAAAAGAAATTTTAATAAAAGTTTTTAATTGCTTATTAGTCATATATCAGAAGATAAAAATGTATATAAATGAAATAAAGCATAATTGCCATGAATTCTTTCAACCTTATTTTTTCAAAGTTCTCAGAACTCAGAAATGCCTAAAACAAAAAATAAAATCATCAATTAACCAATTATTTTTGAAGTAGAGATGCTAATTCAATAAAAAAAAAAACTAATTTTTTATTGTGAATATTAAATGAACAAAGAAACTACACTAAGTCAACTAAAAGACAAAAAAAATATTATAAAGAATGTAATTTTAAAAATAATATTCAAAATTAGTGTATTTATGCAAATTGAAAGTTAGGTCTGCAAATTCACAAAGTAAATGAGCGTCATTTGGAGTGGCGGAAGGATTCATGTTAAGGTGTCAAAAAATATAGATATGTCATGACCCAAGTCCAAACCCGCGACCTTAGGGACATTTTACAACCCCTTAACTGCTGCACTGAGCCTTCAACTTGTGTCAAGGGGTGTCAACACTGGTATACATATCTACAAAATCAAAACTTCACCGATCTATACAATGTACTTTTCCGACGAAGGAGTGTCGCTTGAAACCCCTCGGGAAAAGGTAGCTCCGCCCCTGGTCATCTGAGTAAGTAAAAGTAAATGAAACGAAACGACCAAAAAGAAAGAGAACAAAGCAACATCAAAGGCAGAACACAAGAATAAAGAAGACAAATAGAGCGCACATACTAAACAATCGTGTAAATTCAACATTTTACTTTTTTAAAAAATTACACCAAAATGGCTAAAATAAAATAAATATTCTATGTAAACCTTCTAGTTGGAGTCATAACTATAATCAATAGTAATGCCACAATAAGGAAAAGTATAAGAAAAAAAATGGCAACCGCGAAAACCAATCAAGAAATCGAAGGGAAGAAAATGGACATAGGAGGAAAGTAAAAAGCTAATACGCCAAATAAAGAAAATCAAGGGAAAACAAACTTGTTTTTCTAATTGACGTAATGATGATGCTACTTTTGCTAGAGTAAGAAATGAAGCAAACTTACAGTGACTTGGTTTTTTTCAAGACGGATAACTTGGTCAGATGTAGTGAAGTTGGAGAAAGAGGAAATCAGTTACATATTGATTGGCATGTGGACACCCATTCCGAACGGCTGTGATTTGTTGGCATTGCGACTCTTCGGAGAATTTTTTTAAGAGTGTTGGTTTTTGTTTTAAGAAAATAGAAGGGAAATTCCAAAAATCTGAGAAAATAGATAAATCTATTTCCTCATCAATGAGGAATACCACGTGGCAGGTCTACTGCCCAGTTTTAGATTTGATTATATAGATATATATGATTGTTAACAAATAATTAATTGGCAGTAGCGTTTGGTAATTGTTAATAATGGTAGAGAAGTCATGATTCATTAATTGTCAAAAGTAAATTTGAGTCAAAAGGGAGATTATATATATATATATATATATATATATATATATATATATATATATATATATATATATATATATATAGGGCGAATAGAGTTGTTTGACCCCTCTTACAGATCCGAATAAAAAATTTGGAAAATTAGAGATAAATGAAAATAGTTTGAATTTAATTTAATTTTGCCTAAAAGTTCGTACAGATTTAATTGAAATTTTCATGAGGAATTACCTACGGATTGTTTTGCAAGAAAATTCCCCATTTTCACAGATTTTATCAAAAATTTCTTGCGAAGTTTTTATATTTCTTGCGAAAATATCTGCAAGTAATTACATGCGGATTAAAAATCCCCATGTAATCTACCTGGGGAAATATACGCAGGTAATAATTACCCACGAAGATTTTTCCATCGAATTTTTTTTTTGTAGGAAAATCCCCATGAAACTAAATTAACTGCTGATTTTCCTGTATAATCCCCAGAAAAATCTCCATGTAATTGGCATATTTCTAGTAGTGGATGTTTTTGACTTGCGGAGATGAGTGTCGTCGTTTCCGAGGTAATTTGGTGTGTATCGGAGAGGAAAAACTAAATTTGGAAGTTTTTAAGTTGAAGAAATGGAAAGGGTTGACCAAAGTCAATATTCGGGGTTAACACACTCGGATTCTAGTTTGGAAAATTCAGTTAGGTCCAGAACGTGATTTATGACTTGGTTGAATGGATCTCAAGGGGCTCAGGTGTGATATTGGAGTTTTGGACTCTTGGTTGGGAAACTCTGGGCAAACTCTTCATTGTTCATATCTCGAGTTTGGGAGATTTTGAAGGGGATTTCGAGATTTCGTCATGAAGGTAAGAATCTAACCTCCATCTTGTAATTATTTCATGGATTCCCTTGATTCTTGACCTTTTGAATTATGATTTGGGTGTAGAAATTGAGATTTTGCACTAGGGTTTGTGATTTGAGTAAATCATTTATTTGATTATCAATTCAAGACCAGATTTAGGTGATTTTTTAGGTTCATGACCTTTAAGCTATGGGTAAACTAAGTTTGTGATGATGTTATAGTTTTGACCTCTGGGGCTAGAGATTGGTTTTAAAGTGAACTTTTTTTTGTTCGAAATAGTATTATAGCAATAAGGATGTCCATCGAGTTGTATGCTTACGTAGATTACTTATTCGAACAGATTGGGCTTGTTTGGAGGCTTTGAAAGGCAAGGCCTTGTTGTGAGCTTCAAACTCCAGAATCAAGGCAAGTTGAGATCTTACTCAACTTTATTTAAAGTGTTTGGTTGGTAAATTAACTAATGTTAAGGGAAATGGATAAAAAGGGGGTCCTATACTTGTGAGGTTACGAGCACTTGTGTGGGTACCAATATCATGTTTGAGTATTTGTAATGTATTCGAATTGTTAATTTCAATAGAAGAATGCCAAAGCATGTGGGCATTATCTGGTAGTTGATTTGATTACTTATATGAGATATGGATCTCTTACTTGATTGTGTACGTGTTCCATCACTCCGGAATTCTCGTTGAAGGATGAAAAAGAGCTAATTTGAACATTTACTTTTTATAGCCATTAATGCTTTTGTGTGCATGTTACATTGATGCTTTAATATGGTATCTCAGGCATATTACACTTGAGGATACATGTTGTGCTGCCTGATGGGAAATGTTCTCGGGCAGATTGAAACGAATGATAGCCGAATTGAGGCTAAGTGTTGAGATTGAGAGTCGAATTGTTTGAGGACCCAATGGGAAATGGTCTAGATGGTGTATGGACCTCGGAAGTCCCCCATGGGTCACACATCCGTATTAAAGGAGCATGTGTCTACCAGTTGCATGATGACATTTACATATCATATCATTTCACTAATTCTTTGTTGATTAACTGGAATATCTGACTTAATTGATTATTTGGATATTTGTTGAGCAGCTGAACTTACTTATCCTTTACTTGTCGGATTGCCATTATGCCCCGTTGAGCTAATGATCATTAAGTGTGGAAGTGAGCATTCAGAAGGTCAACCCTCGCCACCGCTTTAGTTTAGGTTCGGTCGACTATGTTGCTGAGTACACGTTGACTTTCCGTACTCACTCTATACTTGTTGCACCTTTTTATATGCAGAGTCTGTTCCGAGCACTAGTGAGGCACGTGATTCACCGACCGTTGAGGCTATCTTTTGAAGTATTCGGAATGACTTGCTGGTTGATCCACTGCACCAAACTCCATTGCTTATTTCACATTCTGCCATTTATATTTTAGACAGTGTATCTAGGATGATTTATCAGACTTGTATCTCATACTCTAGTAGCTCTTGTACTTATGACACCAGGTTTTAGGGTGTATGTTTCTTTTCCGCATGTTTATGATTATGAGACTTAGTTACGACATTGAAATGGCTTTACTTTACCTAGATGTATAGTTTACAATTGGTTTAATTGGTTGTGGATGATTTGCTTACAGGGTGGGGGATAAGTGCCTTTCCGGCTTTGAAACTTGGGCCGTGACGAGATTAGAGTCTTTACTCAAACTTTTATATGCTTTTACTTTATAAACCACTTGTGAAGAAGTCGCGCTTCGCGCAATTTACAACTACGATATTTGTATATAATTCAAACTATTATAAACTTTTCGATATAAAAACTTTAGAAGTATAACTTAGATGAACACATTTTTCATTAGAATTTTTTTAAAAAATTATAAAAGAAAAAAGTATGTGTGTGTGAGCTAATTTTAATATGAATACGAAAAAAGATTGAACAACTTTTATCCCTAACTGATTCGGGAAGAGCACGATATATTTTCTGACGCCTCTCCTCTCCAACTGCGCTCTCTATGGAGAACTAGGTCTCCATGGCCGAAACAGTCTCTCCCCAGCTTCAAGCTGTGGGAGAGTCATCCAAAAATCAAACGTATGCTTCTCTAGTAAACCTTACTACCAAACCTATAGCCAAAACACATCTAAATCCTATTAAAATCATTCATGGTGAACCCACGGTCAGTTTTACAATGGAGGAGATAGAGCAGTTCACTATTGAAGAAGGACTTCATCAAGCTCTTTTGATGAAGTTATCACACAACAAACTGGATATGCAAGAATTGCGCAAGATTCTGCCCAAATACTTTGGTTCACAAGGAAGATGCAATATTGGATGGTTGGCTCACAGGCAGATATTGGTTAGGTTTGATAGGATGGAGGATTATGTGATAGCAGCGGCGAAATCGTTCTGTTATTTACCATACAAAGGTGAGCAAATTCAGATTAGGATTTTTCCATGGTCATTAGGGTTCAATCCTAAGGAGGAGACAACTAGGGCGTTTGTTTGGATTTCTTTGCCAAGCTTGCCTCCAGTTTTGTTTGCGAAAAAATCTTTACTGTCTATAGCTACTGCTGTTGGCAAGCCAATTGCGATAGATAAATCTACCCAAGAGAAAACTCGACCTAGTACGGCTAGAGTTAAAGTGGAGCTCGACCTCCTTGATAAATTGCTGTATAGAGTTAGAGTTCAATACTTGGATAAAAAATCTGGAAAAATGGTGGAAGATTTCCAAGAGATTGTTTATGATAATCTCCCTCCATATTGCAATTTTTGTAAGCACCAAGGCCACAATGAAAGTTCGTGTTGTCTTATTCTTGAAAAGAAGGACAAAACTCTCAATGTAGGGAAGAACGATCAAAACAGTGACCAAAATGGAAGTAATGGGGAAAAATTCCAAGGGGATTTGAGACAACTCTTAAATGAAAGAAGAAGAACTGTTGTAGCTCATCAAAGTGCAGATGGTACAGATGTTGGAATGAGGCAAACTACACGTGATAATGAAGCATTTACAATTGACCAATCTGGAAAAAATCTTGACGCCTCAGGTGTTCGAACTAAAGAGAATGGGCAAGTTGTAGCTGGCAATACAAGTGGAAAACAAGTAGCTTTAGCTACTCTTAGTGATGAAGTGGATACAACTAGTGAACGTGGTTTGCAAACAGATCCTAAAGTGGATGAGATTGTCGAGCCACAAGTCGATGCTGAAAAAGAGGCAATCGATGTTGAGGTTCAAAATAATGCAGCGGATTCAAGAGTCGTGGTCGATGAGTCGCTAGTCGATTCTGGGCAGCAACTAGCTGATATTGACGTATGCGAATCAGGTTTGATTGCTGGACAAATTCTGCAGGAACAAGGGCGTCTCACAATTTTGAAATCGGTAGATTTGAATACTGTTTTAGCGACACAATCATCTGAGAATGCTTCAGCTGTGTAGCTTCACGTCACGATACAAGTGTCGTCTAATGTTGGTGCTCATGTTGTTAAAGATGCACAAGCTGATATTGAGGGGGGAAATAATGCAGCAAAGAGCATTGTGTCAAATGTCGATGTTGGGCAGCGACTAACTATTGAAAACAGAGATATTACAGGCACATATGAGGAGTCCAACAGGGATGAAGGTTGGACAACGGTAGCACGAAAGAGTTCTTCATCCAGCAGAAGTGCCTCTCCCGAACGTAAAAATCAGCAACAGGGAGCAGCTACTTCAGGTCTTCAACCTACTGCCTCGAAAAATATTGGTTGCCCAAATATAGTTTTGGGAAAAAACTCTTTTCAAGCTATTGCAGGGGATCAATATGATGACATTGTCCCCACACATGCAACTGTGAACACTAATGTCAGTGGATCCCAAATTTCCGAGAGCATAAATCCAGTACATGTATTGACTGAGAATTTACTTCCTTCTAGCGGGCAAAAAGGTGTTACAAGTGAGAGTCGATGGGCCAAAATGGTGGAAGAAGAGAATGAGCATGTTATCTCTCCCTCCATGCCTAGCAAATTGAGCCCTGACGCACCAGCTTTTGTTCCTAAAGGCAGTGGCATTACCAGTGCTTCATCTCCACTACATCCTGGGCGACAATTGGTTTTAACCGGTTCTAGTGTTAAAAAAAATTATGTTAGTTACAAAGAGCTTCTTGATGCATTAGTGAGTTCTAATGTTGAAAAGTTGACTTCTCTTACACCTATTAACACTAACAAGCAACTACAAGTTAGTGATGATAGTACTTTCTCTCCAAATAGATTTGTTAACCCACAAGATGAGGACATCCATGAGGAAGAGGCTATGTTGGATTATTGTTTTGCAAATGCCGCTAGGGATGCATATATTTCTTCTAGGCAACTACGCAATAACAAAAAGAATCATGGAAGAAAGAAAAGCTGGGATGGTAAGGTGACTGAGGATTTTGTTCCAAGGCACCTACCGATGCGACTAGCAAAACAAAATCATATGACAGTGTCAACTGCAACAAGATCCAATAAATCCAAGAAGAAATGATGAATTATCAAGTGTTGTTGGGCAGATTTGAAGAAGAAGACAAGAGGAAAATACTTCAGGTTACCTTAGATGGGCATTCTATGTTTTTTAGTTTATACATTTGTAACAGAAAGTTTGACGTTGATAACTCAACTTTCTTCTTAGTTTTTATACTATTAGATTACTTAAGCATTCTCATTTGTAATATCATCATAGGGTGTAATATAAACTCTATAATGATCATAGATTATCTAGTTCTCTCTAGCTCTTATTTTCTTTATGCTTGTTAATTAGTAGAGTTTAGTTAGTTCATTAGGATCGGTAAGGTAAGTCCTAGCCCCCCTTGCTTGTACTTATCCTTGTTGATGATTTATTATTATTATTATTATTATTATTATTATTATTATTATTATTATTATTGTTTTAAAAAAAAAATTAATATGAATCTCTGTGTATACTTGTTATTAAATACATCGGTTAAAGTACTCTAATATATTTATTTCATTAGATGATAGAACTGTTACTATTCCAAGATTTTCTTGTATTCAAATAACATGAAGATGAAATGCAAAGTAAAGAAATTTAAATTTGACTAGATACAGATCAAATACATTTCGGTTTAACCCTTGGTCATTAAGTCTCGCGCATAAAAATAGTAGTTCAATTAAGAAGCCATCAATAATACCAATAAGAAGCCTTTGTTGTTTAGTATTACACTGTCAATCGATCGTGTAACACAACAAATTATTAAAGGCTCATGTTAAGAGAAGTGAGAAAATGTGACAAAATTAGACCTTAATATCCCGCAAGTCTATAAAGCAAGAAAAGTGACTGTCACGCCCCGAATCATGGCCTAGGCGTAACACGGCACTCGGTGCCTAACTGCATGTGACCGAGCGAACCCATAGGCTGGCTGAATCAATATGTGATATCAAAACATACTAAATTGCGGAAATAAAACTAACGCATGCTGATCTACTAAAAGTCTGACTATAATATATTAAATGCAGAATTAATGCTTAAGTATAAAACATTTGAAATCAATGCCAATAAGGCTAACACATCAAAGTTTGTTAATATCTGACTGACTGGACTATGTCTATGAAGCCTCTAAAGAATACTGAAAAGATAACTGTCTAAAATGCTGGAAAGACTGAAAGCAGGATAACGCCCCGGAGGAACTGGGGCTCACCAATATCTGATACGGGCATGTCCTAGCTAGCTGAATCATCAACCTATAAATCGTTGCGATGCAGGCCCCCAAGAAATAAAAAAGAGACATCAACACATTTGAATTGTACTGGTATGTAAAGCAACTGAAAGAAAGAAATATAAGTGCTGAAACTGAAACTGAAATAATAACTGTAAACTGAACTAAACAGGAAGGTAAGGATCTGAAGTACTCCCCGTTCTGAATGAAGAATCACCTATAACTGCGGCCTAGGGCCCAAATAAATGTGCACAAAACCGTGGCCTCAGGCCCAATCAATACATATGTATAAACTGTGGCCTAGGGCCCAAAAATACAGATACAGGTGTTCAACATTAAACAATTCATGATACTGAGACTGAGATGTAACTGATAGCATGATAACTGTTTCTGATTATGGAACTTAAGCCAATAACTAATTATACACTGACTAAGACTCGTGTGATGTCAATACACTAGTCTATAATGATTACGTACTGAGTTCATGATATTCAAAACGATAACCATGAACGAATTATGGAACTATAACCCTAGAAGATAGCAGTTTTACAATTATACATGAAACTAGGGCATAACTATATTCTGAGTCAAATTACTATTAAGCTTGAAGAATGAGGCGTAGGGAGAATCATGAACATTCCCTAACGTAAATAGCTAGCCTTACATACCTGTATATGTTCTGAAACTTGTATCTATAAGTATGAACTTGAGAAGAATCCCCAAAACCTTAAACCTTAAACGTGGGTTTTCTTGAAAACCCTAGGTTAAGAACAATGATTCCCTAATTAAGTTACGTAATCTTATGCTAGAATTGACTTAGAAGTGTTTGAGACGCTTACCATATAGCCTTGTATTGTTTGGAGAAGAGAAACTTCGTTCTAGGGATTAATGGATCATGAAAACTGATTTCCTAGACTGAAGGGCCCTATTTATACTTTTTGTTGTCGCCGTATATTGACGGTTCACTTGACGGACTGTCAACATGTTGACGGTTCATCGTTGTGACCCTCCTTTGGCAAAATCAGAAGAGTTCCCGATGGTTTGCACTGGGTGTGTAACTTGATGGCGCAAGTTGATGGGTCGTCAACATGTAGACGGTCCGTCCTTGCGCATTGACTTGTACTGCAGGTCTATGTCTCGGTAAAATAGCCATAACTTCTCACACAGGGCTCTGTTTTGGCCCCATAATATATCATTGGAAAGGTATTTCAAAGATCGACAACTTTCATTAAAGAAGTTTTTCAAAATTCTCAACTAATTGAGGGGTTATGGTTGCCCGAAGTAGGCCCCTCAGCCACTTTCGCAAAACGTTCAAACCTTCAAATTTCCTCTGAAACTCTAACGATACTAGTCTAACCTTTGCTGTAAGATACGGGGTGTTATAGTGACATATATAGTCTCAATCACGAAACAATAATTGTATACGCAGTGACTAAGATATAGTGACAAAGATAACATTATATGCGGCATGTGATAATCTAAATCATCAATTAAGAAAGTATAGAGATTAGTAGTCTTGACATATCAGTACTATCTTTTCACATGAGATAAATTAAAAAAAAAAAATAGAAAATCATATTAGAATGGTTATAACAAAAAAATATATGTGTACAACTAGCTACAACCGACTAGAAAAACATAATAATGAAGCTTATAATACTAATGCAAAGGAGGCGAAATGTCCTTATATATAACTATTAGATAGCCCTATATAAGACTGTCCAATTTTCCTCTCTGAGTTTGATAACTATTGAAACCATATAAATTTGAGTGTGTAGCGGTACACCCTTTTTGTGACTAGTATTAATCTGTTTGCATGAAGTAATAGTGTTTCAAAGATTTTTGATCATGTCAATATGGTATCTTTCTTTATCTCTTGAACCTGTAACTTGTATGTATTTTTGGTTCCATAGGAATTTGTAGTTTGTGGAGATAGAAGTATCTGATACCATGAAACTTTAATATCTCTGTTTTGATTTAGCACAAATGGTACACCTCAAACTTTCAATGTTGGCGTGGAGAACATGAATTATGAGGTAATAAGGACCAAACAAGGAGAAAAATATTATGAAGATTTTATTATTCTTTATGGAGTATTTTCCCTCACAAGTTCTGATTTGGGGTTTAGGATTTGTTGGCCTTTCAAGATCAAGTTGGATATGTCAGTACATAATTGAGC
This sequence comes from Lycium barbarum, assembly GCF_019175385.1. NCBI lineage: Eukaryota > Viridiplantae > Streptophyta > Magnoliopsida > Solanales > Solanaceae > Lycium > Lycium barbarum. The sequence continues at coordinate 110,301,644 of NC_083344.1, read as the reverse complement.
AGTAAAGTCAGTTTTGCACCTATGAAGTGCGTCAAGTATCAGTCGATCAAAGTTCTATGGATGACAATGATATGTGTTGTATTTGTTTGGTAAGGCTTATTTATGAAAAGTTCTGTAGAACCGAATAGGTACTTTTGAGTAAGACAATTTAATTTACATGGCTAGACCTTGATCAGGAGATAACTAAATAAAATAAGCTGTTACCAAACAAATAAAACACATATCACTATCATCTACAGAACTTTCGATCGACTGATACTGGTTGTACTTCATACATGCAAAAATGACTTTCCTACTCAATTATGTACTGACATATCCAACTTGGTCTTGAAAGACCAACAAAGCCTAAGAGCCCAAATCAGAACTTGTGAGGGAAAATACTCCATAAAGAATAATAAAATCTTCATATTATTTTTCTCCTTGTTTGTTCCTTATTACCTCATAATCATGTTCCCCACACCAACATAGAAAGTTTGAGGGGTACCATTTTGTGCTAAATCAAAACCTGAGATATTATAGTTCCATCGTATCGGATATTCGATCTCCACATACTACAAATTCCAATGGAACCAGCAATACATCCAAGTTACACTATTAAAAAAAAGGGATTTTTCGACCAAATAATTTCGACCTCAATTTTTGGTGGAAAAAAAAATCGACCAACTGAGGTCGAAATTATCAGTTTTTTTTTTTTTTTTGGATTTCGAAAAATTTCGACCGCATGAGGTCGAAACATATTTTTGTACAAATAATAAATGAGAATTTTTTTTTTAAATTAAATTATACAAATAAAATAATTAATTAAAAAAAATAATATTTCGACCGCACGCGGTCGAAATAATGAACAAATTTATTATATGCCCCAAACCTCAATCGGGCCATTCTCACCCCCAATTACAGCACCAAATTAAAACCCTAAATATATTAAAACTCCCACCCCCACCACACCCCTACCCCGCCGCCGACGGTCCATCCTCACCACACCCCTCCCCGCCACTGACGCCCCATCCCCACCACTGTCCTACCTCCGTCGCGCCCTTGCTGTCCGCCCCCAGTACTAAAGGTGAGTCATTTTTTTGCCATTTTTTTTCAATCTTATTTCTATCATTATTAGTTACATTACTTTGTAATTGTAGTTTAATTAGTAGATTAATTATATTTATTGTTCAAGATTGCATTTGTAGCTATTTGTTAAAATTTTACTAAGTGTACTTCGAAATTGAATGTTGTTGAAATATATTTACTGCTTTCATTGCCTTCACTCTTTTATAAATAATACCTCTAACTGAGGCATGAACATCCCTTTCAATTTCCTTCATTCTTTTGTTCCTTTTTGTTGGCAAAAACCTATGAAATAGTCCAATAAATAAGAAATTTGAAAGTGAAAGAGACATCCATTCTGTCGCATGAAAGGCTTGTTGTTATTTTTTTTTTTTTGAGATTACCTGTGCTTGCCCAAGTGGAATTAATTGTAAGGGTCTAATTGCCCTGTTTAAATGTTATCATTGTTCTGTTTTTCCTTTCCCGAAATTGAGTATTGTGTCCGATTTAAGTACAGCTCATATATAAGAATTAGAAATAGAGATGATGATTAGAAATTGAGTACTGCGACTAAGCCAAGTCAATTTTCCTATCAAAGTTTGATTTTGATTTTGATTTTTTTGTGGTTCTTTTATTTCTTAATTTGAATATAGATATTGCTTCTGCTGTTAATGTTGAATATATATATATATATATATATATTCCTATTGCTGTACGATGTTTAACTTTACGATGTTTAAATGTTTGAATGTAGAATGTGTAGTTTATGCTTGTAGAAGTACTTTGATGAATTGGACACGACTTCTTTGTCTTTTTTCGAGCAACTAATATGAGCTTCTAAGAATGTGTCAAGAGATTTGTTTGTTTAAGCAATTAGTTAAATGGTGCTTAGCTTGAATGTGAATTCTTCATTGTTCTCTGATATTTTTTTGCTAATTATGATGCCCTTTTTGAGAATATGGTAATTATGGTTGGTGATTCTTTTACTAATAACATATAAACTAAGTATTAGTTTAACAAGTTCAAACATTGTGCTATTTGTGTAGATGGATGTACAATAGATCTTATGATGATCCATTGGGGATGAGGGATGAATTTATAGCCGGTGTCTATGCTTTTGTTGAATACGCAAAGTCACTTGAGGATTTTACAATTCATGGTGTGGTTAGGTGTCCTTGTGTTAAATGTAAATGTATGAATTACGAGACCCCAGAGCTTGTTACGCTTCATCTTTATGAAAAAGGCTTTAAAAGTAATTATACAGTGTGGACTAGTCATGGGGAAACACACAACAATTTTGGTAGATCTCAGAACTTTGAAGTCGGTGAAAGTAGTAGGAGGGTAGAACGTAATGTCCAAAATTCTAGAATGCACGACATGGTTCAGGATGCATATGGCATGCATTCGGATTTTGAATCTGGTGGCCATGTTGAAGAATCTCCCAATGATGAGGCCAAACGTTTTTATGCAAAGTTAAATCAAGCTAGCCAACCCTTAAAAGATGGGAGTCCGCACTCTCAATTGTCTGTCGCCGATAGATTGTTGAGTATCAAAGCAGATAACAATGTTTCTGAAGGGGCAATGGATCCTTTCATTGACTTCATGCATGAATTAGTTGACTCCACTCTAGAGATACCCGATAATTACTATAAGGCAAAGACATTGGTGTCCAAGTTGGGACTCTCGTCGGTAAGAATTGATTGTTGTGAAAATGGTTGCATGTTATACTATAAGGACGACATCGGTCTAGAATCTTGTAAGTTTTGTAGTAGTAATCGGTTTAAGCAGACTCGCAGTGGGAAGAGAGTTTTTATTAAGGAGATGCATTATTTACCACTTATACGAAGGTTAAAGAGGTTGTATGCATCTAATAGTTCCACCCCTCATATGAGATGGCACAGTGAAAATAGAAGGCCACCGGGTGTTATGTGTCATCCATCTGATGATGAGGCTTAGCAGCATTTTGATAGAACCTATCCTGACTTTGCAGTTGAACCACGTAATGTCAGGTTGGGTTTATGTTCAGACGGATTCACTCCGCATTCTATTTCTGCTGCTCCGTATTCTTGCTGGCCCGTGTTCATAACCCCGTATAATCTTCCTCCTGAGATGTGTATGACTAGTCCATATATATTCCTTAACTGCATTATTCCTGGCCCCCGTAATCCAAAAGTTTTGATTGATGTGTGTTGACACCCAATTTTGTCCCGCCTTCCCCTAAATATTTATTTACGCTTCTAATATTTTTGGCAACTTAAGAAATAATTATTTATATTCTACTATAATTATTAGCTTTTACCGGCGTTTCATTATTCTATTGCAGTCACTAGCCGTTATTATTTTATTACTACTACCACTATTATCCTTATCCATATTATCCTTATCCTTATTATTATCCTTATCCTTATCCTTATTATTGTCCTTATCACCAGTATTATTTTGTTATTATTATTATCACAAGTATTATTATAATTCGCATTATAATCATTTCAACATTTGTTTTTACCATCCTATGCACACGCATCGCATATATTTCGCACAATTAAATAATAGCGTTTATTTACTGTTGGACTTTTAAAATATTATCGCATGGTTATTACGACGTCTTATAATTTTATTATCTGAGCACTAATAATTACATATTTTATATTAGATAATATTTTGGCACACGTTAATATATAATTAATTAAAATAGGTCTTTCATTTAAATTTAGAAGCCCAATTTATTTCTTTCATTCAACCCATATATTAATTCATCAACCCAAATCCGAGCCCAATCAACTCATACTATTTTCGGACCAATTCATAAAATCAGCCCACATTTTAAATTCACCCAGCCCACTATTCATCTACCCGACCCAGCCCCCTATTCATCTACCCGACCAGCCCACATTTTATTCACCAGCCCAGTCCGTTAACCCGACGACCCGACCCAATTCGCTTGTCAACAAAAATGAACCGCTAGGGTTACACTCCCTCTTTTCCATTCAGCTCCGCATCCCTCCCTTCTCCTCCACGCTCCGCCACCAAAAATGGCGAAATCGCAGATCTCTTTCACCTTTATCAAACCTTGCATGGTCATTTTGGGGAAGGACATTAATGGTTCGTCCTTCCCACCATCCGAATTCAACCGTTGAAAGACGGTAAGTTTGTTTTCTTCCCCTCTTTTATGATTTTCAACCTGAATCATCATTAATGAGTTTTGTTCGTTCATGAACCCATCGCTTTTCTTATCAGTCCCTTTTTCATTTTTTGAGTACAAGCTTTGATAGTTTTTGTTTTCTTCTTCTGGGTTTTCTGATCGACGACAGAACCCTAACGTGACTTTAAAAGTATTTGACCAGAAATCCCGCCCAATTCTCGTTTTAGAACCCCAACATAAACCCTAGTTGATTGATATAAATAATGGTTTTCTGAACTGAAAATGAGAAGCTTTAGCCGCCTGGAGAATTCCCTAAAATATTAGAGTTTTTTTGGCTGCCCTCGAATCCCCTGAAATATAAGTCTTTTAGCCGCCCAAAATTCCCCAAAAGATATTAGTTTTTCAGTAGCCATAATATTCTTGATATCGAGTCAAAGATACTAAATTATTCCCTGTTTTCTTTGCCTTTGGTATCGCTTCGAATCCGAGCACACGCAAGCTAGATTTGGTAGTGTTCGAGTGTGAATCGGAGACCCCGCATCCACTTCGCTGCACCCGAAGAAGGTCCGTAATTCCCTTTTCTTGTTTACTTCTTTTAGCAATTTTCTTTAATTCTCTGTCTGTATGAGTTAACTTTCTATGTGGACATGAATTTGTTTTTTTTTGGGTTTAGTACTAGTTAGTGAGTAAGTGTTGTCATGTGTTTAGTTTGGTATTAGTTAGATTAGTTTAATCATAGTTAATAGGTATTAACAACTGATCATGTCTATTTAGCCTTACGTAGTAGCAACTTTGTACTCTAGGTATGCTTTAGCTTAGCCTGATTATAATGAACCTGTGTTAGCATGTGTTTGTTCAGCTTAATATTGGTAGGAGTACCATGATGGCTTTGATGATATGTCAACTTAGTTGATTATGCATTCTGAGATTTAAAACAGTTGTAAAATGTTTGCTAATTGTAATTCTCCACCCTCCCTCTTCATTTTCTATTTTAGCTATGGTTTCATTATGTTTTGATGTTTGGTTTGTAGTTTTCAGCTCCTGTTTCTGTTTGTTTAAAATTAGTATCAACAATACGACGACAACAACAACAACAGTATACCCAGTTGAATGTTTAAATTAGTATGGGGTCAGTTAATTAAATTTCATGGATGTTTAAGCTTTACATTGGCTATGCTATGGGTATGAAATATGAAAGCAGTCCCTTTTCAGTCCTCTGTTTCGTTTAGCTGTTATATGAGTTCATCAGTTGCTTACAGTTGAGTTTCACCTTCTCTACTTTAATGTGTCTAAATAAGATCGTGAATACTTGAGCCTAAATAAAGACACTGCATTTTGTTTATACCCTTATCTTTCAACAGTTGAGTTTATATACCAGTTCGAATTGCTAGGATCCTTTTAGTTTTGTTGCTGTTGCAAAACATGACCTTAGGCATTCGATATTAGGAGGTTAACTAGTAAATATTTTATCAAGTTATTTTAACGTATAAAGAGGATCCTATGTTTGCTCCTGTTTATTCCTATACCCATGTTGTTTGTTTACCAAACTGCTCTTCTCTGTGATCTGCTGGTCTAAGCCCAACCATTAAAGTGTTGTGTTTTACAATGTGCTACTAAAGTGAAGTATGCCTAGCTAAGGCTCACGATATCGTCAGACTTGCTCAACATGTTGTTTTCTTCTGTTTCAAATGTCGCTGCATAAGGTCCTTGTCTCATCAGTGTCAAAATGTGCCTGTGTGTTCCATGTTACATAGGTCTCTTTGTTTATCTTTCGCTTAAAGCCTGAACCTTTTGTTGTTAAACCTGCAAAATTGCCATGGGGTCTAAAATGAGTCTCACAGTGCATGTCCTTACTTGTCTTCTCCCCTGAATATCATGTTCCTTTTGTGAAAGGTAGCCTGCATGCTTTGAGAGATAAGAGTATAGTATGATAATTAAATTTGAGGTTTACTTGTTTGTATGTTTTTTTTTAGTATTCTATGTCTAATTATAGGATGATATACTCAGATATATCTGAAGTATATAGCCTTGTCGTGCCCTCGGGTATACTGGGACTTGTATATTTAAGGTATACTGAGGTATACTATTTCTAGGATGCCTCCAGATTGCTTCTATATTCTTCTTGGATGTCCTGTGCCTCTATTGAATTTTTTGTGAACATGCATAATGACTTGATTGAGTATAAGTAGTGTGTATAAAAAGGGCACCTAGAATATACTAAGTAAATTCGGAACTCGATACACCTTAGGTATATGCGAGTTTTTATACTTAGTACGTATGAGATACACTCCCCCCATTTTTGACTGATCTGTAACCTATATTTGTTTAAGTGCTAAGTGTGAATATGTATCCCTATTGGACGTAGATGTTTGGACTTACTACTTGTATTCTTTGCCTACTTCTCTTTCCTGATAGCGTGTGGGCTTCTGTCTCTTTGAATTTTGCATTATATACATCTTAGCCTTATTTATCGATTATGTACTAATCCTTATCTTTCGTTTTTATGCATGACTCGTCTTCTTCTGCATTCGATGTTGGGCCAAAGCCCAACGAAATATTCTTATCGAGTCAGCCCCATCAGCTGTATAAAATGATTCTGGGCCGAGGCCCATAACAGCAGCCACAAATTGCAGCATCCTAAAATGGGCCAAGCCCATTTGAGCTTCTTTATATTTCCGCCATTTTGCTATCTTTGTGTATTTGATTGTTTGACTAACACTACATCTTATTTTTGTTTTTACTTAGCTTAGATGAATTATAGGGAAATTAGTATAGATAGTTTTAGAAATAATGGGTAGTTAATCTAAAGGAAAACTAGTAGTTAATTCCGTAGGCTTCATTTTTTTTATTTACATTATCTATAATATTTATCCTAAAATTATTTACATTATCTATAATATTTATCTTAAAATTATTTACATCATTTATAATATTTTTACTAGAATCATTGATTTTCAATAATGAGAACACGTGCTTTGAATTAGAGAATTACTTTTTGTTTCTTTATCACTTTAGAGATTTGATGTACCGTGGATATGCAAAAAAATATATGAATTTAAGTATTGCAAGTTTGATTTAATTACGCATTGTTATAATTAAGCATAGTTAATAAAATATAATAAAAGGGATAAAGGAAACTCACATTAGCTATTTTTGTATTTTGTTTATACCCCCTAAACCGCAAAAATCAATTAATACCTCGCCATTTGAGTTGTTTCAAATATTTATTAAAACGTTGCACAAACCCGCATTTTCTTCTACTTATATGCAAATTATTATATTTTGCAAATCTAATTTTAAATAGCATTATTATTTAAAGCCTTAGCAATATTTATAAGTCTTATTTTAAATAGCATTATTATTTAAAGCCTTAGCAATATTTATAAGTTCATTTTAAATAGCATTTGAAGTCTTCTTTTATGCAAATTATCCTACAAGTCTTATTTTAAATAACATTTTTATTTAAAGCCTTAGCAATATTTATAAGTATTATTTTAAAAATAACATTATTATATTTTCCTTTAAAACCTTAGCAACATTTACAAGCCATTTTCTTAAAATTTAAATGTTACATTTGCATCTTTAGCCTTAATTAATTAACCTAAGTTTGACCGGATAACCGTAGTTAACGGATTCTAAAGGATTCCTAACCCCTTCCCTTTAGGATAATCTAGAACCCTTACCTAGAATCACGCTGATTAAATAGACCATTAGTAGAGGTTTAGTTAGCTTTACCTTAGTTAATAATTAGGTGCCCTAATTCACCATTAAAATAATTAGGTGGAGACTCCTTAAAATAAACCAAATAGAAATCACCAAAATGTTGTGCTCCTACTTTGACTCGTTAAAATGGGGTATAACAATGTGTACTTGCAACCACTGGTTGATGAACTGAAACAGTTGTGGGTTGTAGGGGTTGAGACATATGACATTTCGCGCAAGCAGAATTTTAATTTGAGGCCACTTTAATGTGGACTATTAATGATTTTCCTGCATACGGGATGTTGTCCGGGTGGATGACAGCCGGAAAGTTAGCATGTCCTTACTGCATGGAGAATACTAAGTCCTTCACTTTAAAAAACGACAAAAAAAAATTCATGGTTTGATTGTCACCGTCGGTTCTTGCCGATGGATCACCCCTTTAGGAGAATGAAAAATGCATTCAAGAAGAATACAATTGAACAAGACTGTCCACCTCCAATATTTTCTGGTGAGGATATCTGGGAGAGAGTTCAGAACCTCCCAAAGGTTACTGAAGAAGAACCGTACAGGTTTGAAGGGTATGAGGTTTACCATAACTGGACAAAACAGAGCATATTTTGGGAGTTGCCATATTGGAAGGATAATCTTCTTCGACATAATTTTGATGTCATGCACATTGAAAAAAATTACTTTGATAATTTGTTTAACACAGTGATGGATGTGAAGGACAAGACCAAAGATAATGTTAAGGCTAGAATGGACTTGCCTGAGTATTGTCGACGAAAAGAGTTAGAGTTGCAGCCGAAACAAAACAGGTTCTTCAAGCCTAAGGCTAGCTATTCTTTCACAACCGAGCAGAAGCGTAAGATTTGTGAGTGGGTCCGGGACTTGAAGATGCAGATGGGCATGCATCAAATTTTAGAACGCGTGTTGATTTGGACCAAGGGAGGATACAAGGGATGAAAAGTCATGACTGTCACGTTTTCATGGAAACCTTACTCCCAATTGCATTTAGTGGCTTGCCTGAACGAATCTGGAAACTTATGACAGAAATTAGTTTGTTCTTCAAAGACTTGTGTTCCAGTACGTTGAGGGAAGATAACCTTTCTCGGATGGATTATAATATTCCTGTTATCACAAACAAGTTGGAGAGAATTCTT